>NC_086446.1:406652762-406797762 GCF_028390025.1 Pseudophryne corroboree
TCCCTCCTGTGGTGGTTACAGAAGTCCTACCTGGACACGGGTTGTCCCTTTTGGATTCTGGATTGGGTGCTCCTCACCACGGATGCCAGTCTCTTCGGATGGGGAGCAGAGACCAGTCAACATTCCTTTCAGGGACGCTGGACTGTACAGGAAAGTCGCCTGCCCATCAACATACTGGAGCTCCGGGCAGTGTACAGAGCGCTCAGTCTGGCGTTGGACCTTCTTCACGGCCAGCCTTTTCAGGTCCAATCTGACAACGCCACCGCCGTGGCCTACCTTAACCACCAGGGAGACACACGAAGTTTGGTTGCCATGAGAGAAGTGGCGTGCATTCTCTCTTGGGCAGAATGCTATCCTCCCACCAACTCAGCAGCATTTATCCCAGGAGTCCTCAACTGGGAAGTGGACTTCTTAAAGCGACAGAATGTCCACTCCAGTCTATCAGATTCTGGTTGACAAGTGGGGCCTGCTGGACGTGGTTCTCATTGCCTCAGGCGACAACCACAAACTGGCGTGGACAAGTTAGCGGTGTGGTTGGCCCTTCACGCTGGCATACATCTATCCTCCAGTTTCACTCCTCTTTGGGGGCTTTATTTGAACACTGACCAAGACCTCTGCAGCTCCTCTGAAAACATTAAGATATCAACAGATTTGTAATAGATAAGATTATAGTGCCTGCCTTCAGAAATATTTTGTTATGCATGATCCTGTCATATGTTCTTGTTGAAGTTGAATGAAGAACACACATTTGTCAAGGGGCCATCCAACACCGTTCAATACTTTTTCATCATCTAAAGAAAGGGAAAACTGTAGTTTTGCATTAACTAAAATAATGAATGAGGTCTGTAAATAGCCTAGTGTTTTCTGCAGCCTGAAGAAGGGGAGGGACAATGAACCTGGCCCAGATTGTTGTGGACATCATTACACCTAATAACTAGAATTTTAACAAAAAATGTCAAAGTCCATACTTAGTAAGGAAATACAACCATGTAGATGAAAGTGATTGGACATTGACGGCAACACGATTTTATTGGCATTAGTACTTTGTAGGTCCACCACATGCAGTAATAACGGCAGACACCTTTCTTGGCAAACTGTCTCCCAAGTTCTTGGACAGCAGCAGGTGGTATGTTTTGCCATTCCACCTTAAGTAACTGTGACACTGAAGAAGTGTAGAACGCACCAGTCTCTCCAATTTGTCCCTGAGGTTCTCAGTGGGGTTTAGATCTGGGCTCTGAGCTGGCCAGTCCATCCAGCTTTCCGAATTTTCTGTATACCAGTCCAGCGTTGCACTGGAAACATGACATTGCGCAGCCTACGATGATCCGCTTTTCAAGCTCTGTTAGCGTCTTCTGGCAAGTCATTTTGTTAGCAAATGATCTAATCAGTACGCCTCTACACAGAGGTGAATGTAGGGGTGAGGGCTCTCCTAGGCACAACAGTAACCACCACCCTAAGCCTAATTTAATTATTTTTATTAATTGGTTTAATTTGATGATAGCCAATTTACTAGAATAATAAAAAAAGCCACTAACTATGACATTTTAATTATGTATACATATTTACTAAGTAGGATAGTTTACACGGGCAGTATGTTGATGCCCTACCCATTTACACTCCAATCAAGATGGCATATGGTACAGTAGAAATATTTTACAGTTAGTGGTCCGTTTTGGGCTGATAGTAACTAGCATCCAATGGCACACCTAGACACGTACCCATTTTATACCTTCATGAACATGTGTCTGCTGCAGGAGTACACCATTTCACTTGCGTGGGGGTGGGGGCTGGGTGTCTAATCACTTTTGTCTACATAGTGTATGAAAGCTAATTCCCACAGGTGCTACCAACAACTATATGGAATGTACTGCACTTTTTGAATGTTACCTTAAAGCTGATTGGTTGCTATGGGTAACTTCTCCACTGGCATACTTCCTTACTCTTATTACTGCTTCATACATCTAACCCTGAGTTCCCAACCCAGGAGCAAGCAAAATCACACAGAGCTGTGTAGCAGCACAAACACTGATGGTGAGAGCTGTTCCTCTGTCTATAGATGGTGTTACGTATAGAAGTCTATGGGCTGCTCCATGCAAAAATGATCACAGAGGGATCAAAAGGTAAGTATTCCTGCATCCCAGATGCCAGTATGCAGGTAAAAGTCAGGGGTGGGATGTATCATATTTTTTATGTGCAAATGTATATATCCTGCTCTGAGAGAGAAAAGTTGCCCATCGGCTTCTGTCATTAAGCAATAGCTAGTAGCTGATCAGTTGCTATGTTCATCTTCCCCACTTAATCTCTCTCTAAGATTTGATACATCTTCCCTTTTGTATAAGAAAGTACAGTATTTTGCTGTATTAAATCAGACTTTCCGAGATGTGAAAAACATTACCTGAT
Source organism: Pseudophryne corroboree (assembly GCF_028390025.1). Classification (NCBI taxonomy): domain Eukaryota; kingdom Metazoa; phylum Chordata; class Amphibia; order Anura; family Myobatrachidae; genus Pseudophryne; species Pseudophryne corroboree. The sequence continues at coordinate 406,655,163 of NC_086446.1, forward strand.
AATATGTAATAACACCCTTCATTTGTTCTGCAATAGCACAAGACAGTGAGAAAAGCTCCAAAAATAACACACAGGAATAATGTCACCTTATGTATGTGTCTGAGTCATACACTGCCTGTTAGAGGGTGACTGTGTTGCTTTGGGCAACTTCTCTACTTTCTCTGTATCCATGGCTTGATGCATCTCCCCTGTATGGTTCAAAAAGTCGACACACACATGGTCTGCACAAGATCTTACTTAATTATTATTTTTTATTTATTTTGTAAACTTTCATGATTTGTCATCCATGTGGACTTATGGGCACCATGACCGTACACGTGTCCACTAATGTGGCTCCGATATGGTGAAACATACAAAATGACACACACAAACCCCCCCCACTAAACTTGTGTCGACTATTTTCATGTCGACCGTTTGCATGTCGACCATTTTGGATCGACCTATTGACTGTTTATCTTTTTACTGTAGAGCTATTGAACCACACCCGTGGTAGATCATTTTAGACCGCATCTCACTGGGACATGGGCTCATGTGAATGTGTAAAGTGCTATGCTGTTTATATAGAAACAAATAATGAATAGTTTAATGTGTATATTAGAGTTGTATTGTGTATATAACCAATCCTTTGTGGACTTGCATTTGTGGTGCCTTTGGGTCATTAGAAGTACAGTGCTGCTAGCGTCTCTGTTTGACCACTAGAGGGTGACAGATGTATAAATGCAGATTTGGCCTAGACTACACTGTGTAATTTGGCATTAATTATAAGTTTCAGTATCAATCTTACTAACAACATAAAAGAAAAAACTTCTGCTTTCTGATCTTCTATAAAACATTATTTTGGTTGGTAAACTTAAAATACTGCAGCATACCGAAGCAATTTTTTTTTCAAAGAAAAGAACATGATTGGAATCTTTCATAACAGAATTTTTCACTGCCGGTCTGTTAACATTTTCCTTTCCTGTGTGGAAATATGTATCCCTCTTTGTCACAGCCTTGTGTCATTTTTTTTTATAAATTAAAGGCCTGTTTGCCTCCCCTTGACTGAACTTAATTATTTCTTAAAGCAGTGGTTCTCAAACTGTGTGCCGCGGCACCCTGGGGTGCATCAGGACACTTGCAGGGGTGCCCTGGGTTGGTGGTCCAGGACCAATTAAATTGTTTGTTTGATGCAATAGCAAAACCAGCACTGATGACTGTCAATCATAACATATGTGGACAAACAGAAGCAAATCTTGTCCATCACCACACAAGGATGTCCATCACCACACCTAAGGATGACCTATAAAAACAATTTACTTATACCCCTTTCACACCGCACAAATAACCCGGTATCGACTCTGCATATTGCTGGGTCAACACGGGTCAGCGTGCGGTGTGAAAACGCCATAGCCGAAATCCCGGGTCGCCTGACCCGGCAATTAGACCCGGGAATAAAGCAGTGGTTATTCCTGGGTTGAATACCCGGTCATTGGGCGCGTAAACGGGCTCCCGGGTCAATGTGACCCGGGACCCGTTCACTACAACAAGGAGAGGCGGCGCGGAGATGATCTGCTGTCCCAGCGCCGCCCCCGCCCCCGCTGACTGCTTTGCCTTCCGCCGCTATGGCAACCCAGGAAGCCAGCAAAAGCGTCCGATGCCGGATCCCACTCGAGAAGGACCCGTTTCCAATTCCCGGGTGGGATCCGGCATTGGCAGTGTGAAAGGGGTATTAATTTACTATCTCTTTCTAAATTTCTCAATAAAATCTTTTGGCCTAGGGGCGCCATACAAATTTTTTTGTTACTCTAGTAGGGGGCCGTGATTCAAAAAAGTTTGGGAACCACTGCCTTAAAGCATAGGTTCGCAAACTCAATCCTCAGGAACCCAAACGGGTCTCGTTTTCCAGGTCACCTAGGTACTCATTACTCACTGATAAATTTTAGCCACTTACTGTAACTGAAACTGCTCAGAAATTGTTTTTGAGTTGTTTTTTTTTAGTGCTTAATAGAGTTTTTTTAAAAGTGTGTTTAATGAAATATGAAAATATTTTATATGTCCATACGCCCCCCACTATAAAATTACTCCCCCCCCACCATTGACCATTGGCAATAGACCTCCCCCCCCCCAGTGGTCCTACATTCTAATAATAGTATCCTCCACACCACCTTAGTAGTAATAGAAATACCAGAAAATCATGTTTTGTAACCAAATGAACATCCCCCTCCCTGCACTGTGCTTCCCAACACATGCTCTCCAGAATGTCGGTCACTTGGCCTTCTGGGGCACCAGTCTCTGACCTCCAACATCACTGCCAGTCCCGGCACACAGAAGGGGCAGTGCACAATGGGGGCTGCGGACGCCGGGCGACAGCGGATCGCATGTGATTCGACCAAGTCAGGTAACGGACTCCTAGCTTTGGTTGCAGCACATGTGACCAAGCCAGGCAAGTGGTTAAAAGATCGACAGGTGGACTAATTATTTTACTGGTTATTCTGTGAGGAGACCCTGAAAAGATGAACTGTTTAGGGTCTTGAAGGCTGAGTTTCAGAACCTAGGCCATAAAGTAATGATAGCATTACTATTAATCATTATTTCTCTGACGTCCTAGTGGATGCTGGGAACTCCGTAAGGACCATGGGGAATAGCGGCTCCGCAGGAGACTGGGCACAAAAAGTAAAAGCTTTAGACTAGCTGGTGTGCACTGGCTCCTCCCCCTATGACCCTCCTCCAAGCCTCAGTTAGATTTTTGTGCCCGAACGAGAAGGGTGCAAGCTAGGTGGCTCTCCTGAGCTGCTTAGAAGTAAAAGTTTAAATAGGTTTTCTCTGACGTCCTAGTGGATGCTGGGACTCCGTAAGGACGATGGGGAATAGCGGCTCCTCAGGAGACAGGGCACAAGAATAAAAGCTTTAGGATCAGGTGGTGTGCACTGGCTCCTCCCCCTATGACCCTCCTCCAAGCCTCAGTTAGATTTTTGTGCCCGAACGAGAAGGGTGCAGGCTAGGTGGCTCTCCTGAGCTGCTTAGAATAAAAGTATATTTTAGGTTTTTTATTTTCAGTGAGTCCTGCTGGCAACAGGCTCACTGCATCGTGGGACTAAGGGGAGAAGAAACGGACTCACCTGCGTGCAGAGTGGATCGGGTTTCTTAGGCTACTGGACATTAGCTCCAGAGGGACGATCACAGGTTCAGCCTGGATGGGTCCCGGAGCCGCGCCGCCGGCCCCCTTACAGAGCCAGAAGAGCGAAGAGGTCCGGTGAAATCGGCGGCAGAAGACGATCCTGTCTTCAGACTAAGGTAGCGCACAGCACCGCAGCTGTGCGCCATTGCTCTCAGCACACTTCACACTCCGGTCACTGAGGGTGCAGGGCGCTGGGGGGGAGCGCCCTGAGACGCAATATAACAGATAATACCTTAGGTTGGCTAAAGAATACATCACATATAGCTCTTGGGCTATATGGATGTATTATAACCCCTGCCATTTTTTACAGAAAAAGCGGGAGATAAGGACGTCGTGAAGGGGCGGAGCCTATCTCCTCAGCACACAAGCGCCATTTTCCCTCACAGCTCCGCTGGAAGGACGGCTCCCTGACTCTCCCCTGCAGACTTGCTACTGAATCAGGGTAAAAAAGAGAAGGGGGGGCACTATTGGCAGCTAAAAACTATATAAACAGCAGCTATAAGGGAATAACACTTATATAAGGTTATCCCTGTATATATATATAGCGCTTGGTGTGTGCTGGCAGACTCTCCCTCTGTCTCTCCAAAGGGCTTGTGGGGTCCTGTCCTCTATCAGAGCATTCCCGGTGTGTGTGCTGTGTGTCGGTACGTGTGTGTCGACATGTATGAGGAGGAAAATGATGTGGAGGCGGAGCAATTGCCTGGGTTAGTGATGTCACCTCCTAGGGAGTCGACACCTGACTGGATGATCGTATTTAAAGAATTAAGTGATAATGTCAGCACTTTACAAAGAACGGTTGATGACATGAGACAGCCGGCAAATCAATTAGTGCCTGTCCAGGCGTCTCAGACACCGTCAGGGGCCCTAAAACGCCCGTTACCTCAGTGGGTCGACACAGACCCAGACACAGATACTGAGTCTAGTGTCGACGGTGAGGAGACAAACGTAATGTCCAGTAGGGCCACACGTTACATGATCATGGCAATGAAGGAAGCATTGAACATTTCTGACACTACAAGTACCACAAAGAAGGGTATTATGTGGGGTGTGAAAAAAACTACCAATAGTTTTCCCTGAGTCAGATGAGTTAAATGAGGTGTGTGATAAAGCGTGGGTTTCCCCCGATAAAAAACTGCTAATTTCTAAAAAATTATTGGCACTATATCCTTTCCCGTTAGAGGTTAGGACACGTTGGGAAACACCCCCTAGGGTAGATAAGGCGCTCACACGTTTATCTAAACAAGTAGCGTTACCGTCTCCTGATACGGCCACCCTCAAAGAACCAGCAGATAGAAGGCTGGAAAATATTCTTAAAAGTATATACACACATACTGGTGTTATACTGCGACCAGCAATCGCTTCAGCCTGGATGTGCAGTGCTGGCGTCGCGTGGTCGGATTCCCTGACTGAAAATATTGATACCCTGGATAGGGACAATATACTGTTAACTATAGAGCATTTGAAGGATGCATTACTATATATGCGTGATGCACAGAGGGATATTTGCACCCTGGCATCAAGAGTAAGTGCTATGTCCATTTCTGCCAGAAGAGCGTTATGGACGCGACAGTGGTCAGGCGATGCGGATTCCAAACGACATATGGAAGTATTGCCGTATAAAGGGGAGGAGTTATTTGGGGCTGGTCTATCGGACCTGGTGGCCACGGCAACGGCTGGAAAATCCACCTTTTTACCCCAGGTCACTTCACATCAGCAGAAAAAGACACCGTCTTTTCAAACTCAGTCCTTTCGTTCCCATAAGTACAAGCAAGCTAAAGGCCATTCCTTCCTGCCCCGGGGCAGAGGAAGGGGAAAAAGACTGCACCATGCAGCCGCTTCCCAGGAGCAGAAGCCCTCCCCTGCTTCTGCCAAGTCTTCAGCATGACGCTGGGGCTTTACAAGCAGACTCAGACATGGTGGGGGCCCGTCTCAAGAATTTCAACGCGCAGTGGGCTCACTCGCAAGTGGACCCCTGGATTCTACAGGTGGTATCGCAGGGGTACAAACTGGAATTCGAGGCGTTTCCCCCTCGCCGGTTCCTGAAGTCTGCTCTACCAAAGTCTCCCTCCGACAGGGAGGCAGTTTTGGAAGCCATTCACAAGCTGTATTCCCAGCAGGTGATAATCAAGGTACCCCTCCTACAACAGGGAAAGGGGTATTATTCCACGCTGTTTGTGGTACCGAAGCCGGACGGCTCGGTGAGACCAATTTTAAATCTGAAATCCCTAAACACTTACATAAAGAGGTTCAAATTCAAGATGGAATCACTCAGAGCGGTGATAGCAAACCTGGAAGAAGGGGACTATATGGTGTCTCTGGACATCAAGGATGCTTATCTCCACGTCCCAATCTACCCGTCTCACCAAGGGTACCTCAGGTTTGTAGTACAAAACTGTCATTATCAGTTTCAGACGCTGCCGTTTGGGTTGTCCACGGCACCTCGGGTCTTTACCAAGGTAATGGCCGAAATGATGATTCTTCTTCGAAGAAAAGGCATCTTAATTATCCCTTACTTGGACGATCTCCTGATAAGGGCAAGGTCCAGGGAACAGTTAGAAGTCGGAGTAGCACTATCTCAGGTAGTGTTACGTCAGCACGGGTGGATCCTAAATATTCCAAAATCGCAGCTGATTCCAACGACACGTCTACTGTTCCTAGGAATGATTCTGGACACAGTCCAGAAAAAGGTGTTTCTCCCGGAGGAGAAGGCCAGGGAGTTATCCGACCTAGTCAGGAACCTCCTAAAACCAGGCCAGGTGTCAGTGCATCAGTGCACGAGGGTCCTGGGAAAAATGGTGGCTTCTTACGAAGCTATTCCATTCGGAAGATTCCATGCAAGAACGTTTCAGTGGGATCTACTGGACAAATGGTCCGGATCGCATCTTCAGATGCATCAGCGGATAACCCTGTCGACAAGGACAAGGGTGTCTCTTCTGTGGTGGCTGCAGAGTGCTCATCTACTAGAGGGCCGCAGATTTGGCATTCAGGATTGGGTCCTGGTGACCACGGACGCCAGCCTGAGAGGCTGGGGGGCAGTCACACAGGGAAAAAATTTCCAGGGCTTGTGGTCAAGCATGGAAACATCTCTTCATATAAACATTCTGGAACTAAGGGCCATTTACAATGCCCTAAGTCAAGCGAAACCCCTGCTTCAGGGTCAGGCGGTATTGATCCAATCGGACAACATCACGTCAGTCGCCCACGTAAACAGACAGGGCGGCACGAGAAGCAGGAGGGCAATGGCAGAAGCTGCAAGGATTCTTCGCTGGGCGGAAAATCATGTGATAGCTCTGTCAGCAGTGTTCATTCCGGGAGTGGACAACTGGGAAGCAGACTTCCTCAGCAGACACGACCTTCACCCGGGAGAGTGGGGACTTCACCCAGAAGTCTTCCACCCGATTGTAAACCGTTGGGAAAAACCAAAGGTGGACATGATGGCGTCACGTCTAAACAAAAAACTAGACAGATATTGCGCCAGGTCAAGGGACCCTCAGGCAATAGCGGTGGACGCTCTGGTGACACCGTGGGTGTACCAGTCAGTGTATGTGTTCCCTCCTCTGCCTCTCATACCAAAAGTACTGAGAATCATAAGAAGGAGAGGAGTAAGAACGATACTCGTGGTTCCGGATTGGCCAAGAAGGACTTGGTACCCGGAACTTCAAGAGATGCTCACGGAAGACCTGTGGCCTCTACCTCTAAGAAAGGACCTGCTCCAGCAGGGGCCTGGTCTGTTCCAAGACTTACCGCGGCTGCGTTTGACGGCATGGCGGTTGAACGCCGGATCCTGAAGGAAAAAGGCATTCCAGATGAAGTCATCCCTACCCTGGTCAAAGCCAGGAAGGATGTAACCGCAAAACATTATCACCGCATTTGGCGAAAATATGTTGCGTGGTGTGAGGCCAAGAAGGCCCCTACGGAGGAATTTCAACTGGGTCGTTTCCTCCATTTCCTGCAAACAGGACTGTCTATGGGCCTAAAATTAGGGTCCATTAAGGTTCAAATTTCGGCCCTGTCGATTTTCTTCCAGAAAGAACTGGCTTCAGTACCTGAAGTTCAGACATTTGTAAAAGGGGTACTGCATATACAACCTCCTTTTGTGCCTCCAGTGGCACCTTGGGATCTCAATGTTTTGAGGTTCCTTAAGTCGCATTGGTTTGAACCACTCACCAATGTGGACTTAAAATATCTCACATGGAAGGTGACGATGCTGTTAGCCCTGGCTTCAGCCAGGCGTGTGTCAGAATTGGCGGCTTTATCATATAAAAGCCCTTACTTAATTTTTCATTCTGACAGGGCAGAATTGAGGACTCGTCCTCAATTTCTCCCTAAGGTGGTTTCTGCTTTTCACATGAACCAACCTATTGTGGTGCCTGCGGCTACTAGGGACTTGGAGGACTCCAAGTTACTTGACGTTGTCAGGGCCCTGAAAATATATGTTTCCAGGACGGCTGGAGTCAGAAAGTCTGACTCGCTGTTTATCCTGTATGCACCCAACAAGCTGGGTGCTCCTGCTTCTAAGCAGACTATTGCTCGTTGGATTTGTAGTACAATTCAGCTTGCACATTCTGTGGCAGATGCATAAACAAAAGGGAGAAAGAAGAAGGCTCTTGTCCAAATTTGGTTTTTCTGTAATCAAAAACTATTTTTAGACCGGTGCCGGGTCGCCCCCTTTGTGTAACATTCTGTGGCAGGCCTGCCACAGCCAAAATCTGTAAAAGCCCATTCCACAAGGAAAGTGGGCTCATCTTGGGCGGCTGCCCGAGGGGTCTCGGCTTTACAACTTTGCCGAGCAGCTACTTGGTCAGGGGCAAACACGTTTGCTAAATTCTACAAATTTGATACCCTGGCTGAGGAGGACCTGGAGTTCTCTCATTCGGTGCTGCAGAGTCATCCGCACTCTCCCGCCCGTTTGGGAGCTTTGGTATAATCCCCATGGTCCTTACGGAGTCCCAGCATCCACTAGGACGTCAGAGAAAATAAGATTTTACTTACCGATAAATCTATTTCTCGTAGTCCGTAGTGGATGCTGGGCGCCCATCCCAAGTGCGGATTGTCTGCAATACTTGTACATAGTTATTGTTACAAAAATCGGGTTATTGTTGTTGTGAGCCATCTTTTCAGAGGCTCCTTCGTTGTTATCATACTGTTAACTGGGTTCAGATCACAAGTTGTACGGTGTGATTGGTGTGGCTGGTATGAGTCTTACCCGGGATTCAATATCCTTCCTGATTATGTACGCTCGTCCGGGCACAGTATCCTAACTGAGGCTTGGAGGAGGGTCATAGGGGGAGGAGCCAGTGCACACCACCTGATCCTAAAGCTTTTATTCTTGTGCCCTGTCTCCTGCGGAGCCGCTATTCCCCATGGTCCTTACGGAGTCCCAGCATCCACTACGGACTACGAGAAATAGATTTATCGGTAAGTAAAATCTTATTTTTTATTTTCAGTGAGTCCTGCTGGCAACAGGCTCACTGCATCGTGGGGCTAAGGGGAGAAGAAGCGAACTCACCTGACTGCAGAGTGGATTGGGCTTCTTGGCTACTGGACATTAGCTCCAGAGGGACGATCACAGGTTCAGCCTGGATGGGTCCCGGAGCCGCGCCGCCGGCCCCCTTACAGAGCCAGAAGAGCGAAGAGGTCCGGAGAAAGCGGCAGCAGAAGACGTTCCTGTCTTCAAATAAGGTAGCGCACAGCACTGCAGCTGTGCGCCATTGCTCTCAGCACACTTCACACTCCGGTCACTGAGGGTGCAGGGCGCTGGGGGGGAGCGCCCTGAGACGCAATAAAAACGATATAAAAACCTTATATGGCTAAAAAAAAAATGCATCACATATAGCTCCTGGGCTATATGGATGCATTTATCCCCTGCCAGTTTCCTGAAAAAAGCGGGAGAAAAGGCCGCCGTGAAGGGGGCGGAGCCTTTCTCCTCAGCACACAAGCGCCATTTTCTTTCACAGCTCCGCTGGAAGGACGGCTCCCTGACTCTCCCCTGCAGTCCTGCACTACAGAAACAGGGTAAAACAGAGAGGGGGGCACTATTGGCAGCTAATATATAAATACAGCAGCTATAACAGGGAGTAACACTTATATAAGGTTATCCCTGTATATATATAGCGCTCTGGTGTGTGCTGGCAAACTCTCCCTCTGTCTCCCCAAAGGGCTAGTGGGGTCCTGTCCTCTATCAGAGCATTCCCTGTGTGTGTGCTGGGTGTCGGTACGATTGTGTCGACATGTATGAGGAGGAAAATGATGTGGAAGCAGAGCAATTGCCTGTGTTAGTGATGTCACCCCCTAGGGAGTCGACACCTGACTGGATGGTAGTAATTAAAGAATTACGTGACAATGTCAGCACTTTGCAAAAAAACTGTTGACGACATGAGACAGCCGACAAATCAATTAGTGCCTGTTCAGGCGTCTCAGACACCGTCAGGGGCGCTAAAACGCCCGTTACCTCAGATGGTCGACACAGACCCTGACACGGATACTGAATCCAGTGTCGACGGTGACGAGACAAACGTAATGTCCAGTAGGGCCACACGTTACATGATCACGGCAATGAAGGAGGCATTGAACATTTCGGACACTACAAGTACCACAAAAAAGGGTATTATGTGGGGTGTGAAAAAACTACCAGTGGTTTTTCCTGAGTCAGATGAATTAAATGAGGTGTGTGATAAAGCGTGGGTTTCCCCCGATAAAAAACTGCTGATTTCTAATAAATTATTGGCACTATACCCTTTCCCGCCAGAGGTTAGGGCACGTTGGGAAACACCCCCTAGGGTAGATAAGGCGCTCACACGCTTATCAAAACAAGTGGCGTTACCGTCTCCTGATACGGCCGCTCTCAAGGAACCAGCTGATAGAAGGCTGGAAAATATCTTAAAAGGTATATACACACATACCGGTGTTATACTGCGACCAGCGATCGCCTCAGCCTGGATGTGCAGCGCTGGAGTGGCTTGGTCGGATTCCCTGACTGAAAATATTGATACCCTGGATAGGGACAGTATATTATTAACTATAGAGCATTTAAAGGATGCATTACTATATATGCGAGATGCACAGAGGGATATTTGCACCCTGGCATCTAGAGTAAGTGCGATGTCCATTTCTGCCAGAAGAACGTTATGGACGCGACAGTGGTCAGGTGATGCGGATTCCAAACGACATATGGAAGTATTGCCGTATAAAGGGGAGGAGTTATTTGGGGTCGGTCTATCGGACCTGGTGGCCACAGCAACGGCTGGAAAATCCACCTTTTTACCCCAGGTCACCTCTCAGCAGAAAAAGACACCGTCTTTTCAAACCCAGTCCTTTCGTCCCTATAAGGGCAAGAGGGAAAAAGGCCGCTCGTTCCTGCCCCGGGGCAGAGGAAGGGGAAAAAGACTGCACCATGCAGCCTCTTCCCAGGAGCAGAAGCCCTCCCCCGCTTCTGCCAAGTCCTCAGCATGACGCTGGGGCTCTGCAAGCAGACTCGGGCACGGTGGGGGGCCGTCTCAAGAATTTCAGCGCGCAGTGGGCTCACTCGCAAGTGGACCCCTGGATCCTGCAGGTAGTATCACAGGGGTACAAATTGGAATTCGAGACGTCTCCCCCTCGCCGGTTCCTGAAGTCTGCTCTACCAACGTCTCCCTCCGACAGGGAGGCAGTATTGGAAGCTATTCACAAGCTGTATTCCCAGCAGGTGATAATCAAGGTACCCCTCCTACAACAGGGAAAGGGGTATTATTCCACGCTGTTTGTGGTACCGAAGCCGGACTGCTCGGTGAGACCAATTTTAAATCTAAAATCTTTGAACACTTACATAAAAAGGTTCAAATTCAAGATGGAGTCACTCAGAGCAGTGATAGCGAACCTGGAAGAAGGGGACTATATGGTATCTCTAGACATCAAGGATGCTTATCTCCATGTCCCAATCTACCCTTCTCACCAGGGGTACCTCAGGTTTGTGATACAAAACTGTCATTATCAGTTTCAGACGCTGCCGTTTAGATTGTCCACGGCACCACGGGTCTTTACCAAGGTAATGGCCGAAATGATGATTCTTCTTCGAAGAAAAGGCGTATTAATTATCCCTTACTTGGACGATCTCCTGATAAGGGCAAGGTCCAGGGAACAGTTAGAGGTCGGAGTAGCACTATCTCAGGTAGTGCTACGTCAGCACGGGTGGATTCTAAATATCCCAAAATCACAGCTGATTCCAACAACACGTCTACTGTTCCTAGGGATGATTCTGGACACAGTCCAGAAAAAGGTGTTTCTCCCGGAGGAGAAGGCCAGGGAGTTATCCGAGCTAGTCAGGAACCTCCTAAAACCAGGACAAGTGTCAGTGCATCAGTGCACGAGAGTCCTGGGAAAAATGGTGGCTTCTTACGAAGCGATTCCATTCGGAAGATTCCATGCAAGAACTTTTCAGTGGGATCTGCTGGACAAATGGTCCGGATCGCATCTTCAGATGCATCAGCGGATAACCCTATCTCCAAGGACAAGGGTATCTCTCCTGTGGTGGTTACAGAAGGCTCATCTTCTAGAGGGCCGCAGATTCGGCATTCAGGATTGGATGCTGGTAACCACGGATGCCAGCCTGAGAGGCTGGGGAGCAGTCACACAGGGAAGAAATTTCCAGGGCTTGTGGTCAAGCATGGAAACGTCTCTTCACATAAATATCCTAGAGCTAAGGGCCATTTACAATGCCCTAAGTCAAGCAAGGCCTCTGCTTCAGGGTCAACCGGTATTGATCCAGTCGGACAACATCACGGCTGTCGCCCACGTAAACAGACAGGGCGGCACAAGAAGCAGGAGGGCAATGGCAGAAGCTGCAAGGATTCTCCGCTGGGCGGAAAATCATGTGATAGCACTGTCAGCAGTGTTCATTCCGGGAGTGGACAACTGGGAAGCAGACTTCCTCAGCAGACACGACCTCCACCCGGGGGAGTGGGGACTTCATCCAGAAGTCTTCCAAGTGATTGTAAACCGTTGGGAAAAACCAAAGGTGGACATGATGGCGTCCCGTCTCAACAAGAAACTGGACAGATATTGCGCCAGGTCAAGGGACCCTCAGGCAATAGCGGTGGACGCTCTGGTAACTCCGTGGGTGTTCCAGTCGGTATATGTGTTCCCTCCTCTTCCTCTCATACCAAAAGTACTGAGAATCATAAGAAGGAAAGGAGTAAGAACGATACTCGTGGCTCCGGATTGGCCAAGAAGAACTTGGTACCCGGAGCTGCAAGAGATGCTCACGGAGGACCCGTGGCCTCTACCTCTAAGGAAGGACCTGCTCCAGCAGGGACCTTGTCTGTTCCAAGACTTACCGCGGCTGCGTTTGACGGCATGGCGGTTGAACGCCGGATCCTGAAGGAAAAAGGCATTCCAGATGACGTCATCCCTACCCTGATCAAGGCCTGGAAGGATGTAACTGCAAAACATTATCATCGCATTTGGCGAAAATATGTTGCGTGGTGTGAGGCCAAGAAGGCCCCTACGGAGGAATTTCAACTGGGTCGTTTCCTACATTTCCTGCAAGCAGGATTGTCTATGGGCCTAAAATTAGGATCCATTAAGGTTCAAATTTCGGCCCTGTCGATCTTCTTCCAGAAAGAACTGGCTTCAGTGCCTGAAGTTCAGACGTTTGTCAAAGGGGTACTGCATATACAGCCTCCTTTTGTGCCTCCAGTGGCACCTTGGGATCTCAATGTAGTTTTAGGGTTCCTAAAATCACATTGGTTTGAACCACTTGCCACAGTGGATTTGAAATATCTCACATGGAAAGTGGTAATGCTGTTGGCCCTGGCTTCAGCCAGGCGCGTATCAGAATTGGCGGCTTTATCCTATAAAAGCCCTTACCTGATATTTCATTCGGATAGGGCGGAATTGAGGACTCGTCCTCAATTTCTCCCTAAGGTGGTTTCAGCGTTTCACATGAATCAACCTATTGTGGTACCTGTGGCTACTAGGGACTTGGAGGACTCCAAGTTGCTGGACGTAGTCAGGGCCCTGAAAATATATGTTTCCAGGACGGCTGGAGTCAGAAAATCTGACTCGCTGTTTATACTGTATGCACCCAACAAGCTGGGTGCTCCTGCTTCTAAGCAGACGATTGCTCGTTGGATTTGTAGTACAATTCAACTTGCACATTCTGTGGCAGGCCTGCCACAGCCAAAATCTGTAAAAGCCCATTCCACAAGGAAGGTGGGCTCATCTTGGGCGGCTGCCCGAGGGGTTTCGGTTTTACAACTTTGCCGAGCAGCTACTTGGTCAGGGGCAAACACGTTTGCTAAATTCTACAAATTTGATACCCTGGCTGAGGAGGACCTGGAGTTCTCTCATTCGGTGCTGCAGAGTCATCCGCACTCTCCCGCCCGTTTGGGAGCTTTGGTATAATCCCCATGGTCCTTACGGAGTTCCCAGCATCCACTAGGACGTCAGAGAAAATAAGAATTTACTTACCGATAATTCTATTTCTCATAGTCCGTAGTGGATGCTGGGCGCCCATCCCAAGTGCGGATTGTCTGCAATACTTGTATATAGTTATTGTTACAAACAAATCGGGTTGTTTATTGTTGGAAGCCATCTTTTCAGAGGCTCCTACGATTATCATACTGTTAACTGGGTTCAGATCACGAGTTGTACGGTGTGATTGGTGTGGCTGGTATGAGTCTTACCCAGGATTCAAGATCCTTCCTTATTATGTACGCTCGTCCGGGCACAGTATCTTAACTGAGGCTTGGAGGAGGGTCATAGGGGGAGGAGCCAGTGCACACCAGCTAGTCTAAAGCTTTTACTTTTTGTGCCCAGTCTCCTGCGGAGCCGCTATTCCCCATGGTCCTGACGGAGTTCCCAGCATCCACTACGGACTATGAGAAATAGAATTATCGGTAAGTAAATTCTTATTTTTTTTTTTCTAAAAAGATTAAGAAAGAAATGCCAATTTACCTTGCACATCAAAATACAATAAATGTAATTTAAAAAAAATGTATTAGGCGCCTCACACAATGGTAACCACTTTTGGTCGACAAGCACACCTTGAATTTTGTTACTTTTTTTTGTTGTGTTGTTGACTCTGTAACATCAGCGGGAGCCCCAATTATTGCACCATGTCCCCTAACATAGCGCGCTTCACTCGCCATGCTTGGGGCAAAGTTACTATTTCCATTCGTAGTCAACGTGGATCATGAAGCATGAAAAACTAAAAAAAAAAAAGGTTAAAAGTTAAAACTTATGTCGACCTTTTCCTGTGTCGACCTTTGTCGTGTCAACCTTTTGTCAATGTTGACCTTTGAACCATTTCGACCTATTGACTACCTAAGAGTGGTCAACCTAACAACCGCATACCCCACAAAATGTCTGCCTCCACAATAGCTGTAGAATCATTCTGTCCAATTTAGACACTAGTTAAAAGCCCGTCAAAATGACGGATACCAGGGTCGGATAATGGGGGGCTACCGGGTTTCTGGAAGTCCTGCTGCTGGGAGCTGGGGCTTTTTCATGCTGAGTGTGAGTGTGTTTAGTGTTAGATATTTACTGCTGTATATCTTTAATGTGCAGGCTATAGTGATGCTACACCATATACACCAGTACTGGCACATGTAAGCTCACCAGTCCCTTCACAGCTCCTGGCCAGTCTGGGGATAGAGTACACCAGTAGCCACCAGCAGCTGGCCGGAGGGCCTGTGCGGGGTGTAGGAGGGGCGAGCACGGGTCCCTGGCCCACCACCTCTGCGCAGTAAATAATCGGCTCAGCTGCTTTATATCTGCCTCCTCCTCTCCCTGCAGCCCCAGCATCGACCCCTCCTCCTCACTATCACCGCACTGCTCTGCCCCCAGATAAAGTCTCACCTCTTCCTCCCAGACTGATTTACACTCTCCCCCTCTGCCGGGAAGTGGCCACACGTGTCCCAGGTACCTCCGCTCTGAGCGCTGTCGGACCATTTTGTGGTTCCTGCATCCGTTTCCTGATTACTGCTGCTACTTGTTGTAGAATCCCGGGATGGCGTAGTCTGGGGTTGCAGTATACTCGTATATGGAGGAGGTAGTGCACAGTATGCGGTATATAGTGTGAGCAGTATGTGGAGGAGGGGGTGTCCTGTATCAAGGGGGGCACTATATGGTGGTGTAGTGTGTGTGTGTGTGTATGTAGCGGCAATATATGGAAGAGGATAGGGTGCAGTGTATATAGGGGCCATATATGGTGGGGGGTGCAGTGTACATAGGGTGTGTCCCTGTCCTGAACAGAGCTCAGGTGCCCTCCAATGGCCAGCGGTAGCAACCACAGAGGTGACTATATTGAAAAAATCTGCATCTCTCTCTCTCCCCCTTCACCCTCTAGTCCCTATCTGTCCCCCTACCCCTCTTTTTCCCCAGTCCCAGAGGAATTGCTCTTTCTACATTCTTCTGTCGTATGCATGGGCTGACTTGCTGTACGTACAGAAGGTCGGTACATTGCCTTGTTGTTCCAGGATCTCTCTTCTACCTTTGCTTCCTAGTGGCAGCGTTTGTGGAAACACATGATTAGCTACATGTAATAGGTAGCTAGTACAGGAATCTGAGGCTCACCTAGTGCGGCTTCATCGCAGACATGCACTCCCGACAGGACTAGGCGATTCGGCGCCTGGCCCCCCTATGGGAGTGCACAGAGACGCTCTCAAAAGTGAATGGGGCGTGTGCGCAGCACGGACAGACGCGCGGCCCAGATGCTGCGATGGGCGTGTCCAGGCACTGTCGTGGCTCCATCTTTATGCACAGGTTGAGTAGAACAAAACCTCTACTTTTTTGGTTATTCACCTAAATGATGCAATAACAGGCTAATGGCCATAAAGAGGTAGAGTATAGCTAGCTAGTGGTCATTTTTATTCTTATACACTTCTTCTACAAATCGTGTATTATTAAATCATACCTACTAACTGTCCCCTTTTTGTATTATTATTTTGTGTTTGTTACGGCTCCCGCAGCTTTATATGCCACCTCCCTCATTTGTGTTGAGATTTACACCAGCATGTACACACCTTGAAAATTCTGTTCATTTTAAGGAAAGGAAAATTGGAAGCTTCCAGTAATAGAAATGATTGCATTCATCTTATAATATTCTATGTTTATTGATTTTAAGTGAATTTTATGACTATCTCACACAATACATGTATTTTTATCACCAGATCCATCTGGAACTCCATATGTACTGTATGTTGATAAACTCCTACTGCTTGTGTCAAATCAATCAACTTGAAAACGTTCCATAATGGAATCTGTAATTCAACTAATTAAAGACAACGCTAAATACAATTATCACTTTTCACAATTAAAGGATAACTCCACTTACAGATATGTCCTCATACTCCGTCGCTCAGGTCGCTGCAAATGCTTCAGGTCCTGGGAGACTCTGCTGCGTCCTGCCCCTTTCTTTCTCCTATGTGGGCATCTTATTCGCATAAATAAAACTTCTTTGCTGGATTGCGCTGATCAGTTTGTTGTGCTACATTTATGTATCTGTGCACGAATGAGTCTGATTCTATATAAATAGTTCTCTGATGTAGTGAAGATGGCCAAGTCCCATTGTGCTTTATGTGCGACTTTGCATGTGTTAAATATGAATTCCTGTGCGGTTGAATTTGTGGCCCAGCATCTATAGTACACTGCGCCTGCGATACAAATAAGAAGTAGCATTTAAAGAAAACGGCGGTACGTTACTCCTGTCGGAGCATCCAGTCACACGCCTTATGCTGTATAGATACTAGGAGCATGAGGACACATCTGTAACTAATAAGATACTCATTTTATATATACTACACTTGTCTTCAGAAATATAATAATTTATTGGTTGCTATGGGCAGTTATGATTAATTTCATACTGATACATCAACACTGTGGCAGCTCTAATAGAAACATTTATAATTATTGATATACCCCTCCTGCATCAATAGGCCTGACTTTAACTCACATGTAAAGCAGTTGTAATTCTGGAAATCCATCTGTATTCTAAACCGGCCATATAAAACTTCATGTGAGCGCAGCTGTCCTCACTATTACCTGCATTTGCACCCAGCCTACCCTTTGCGCTGGAGATTCAACTAAAGTTGGATGGATCTCGGCATGTGATCACCTCTGAATAATTCTGTCTGTACCCAGTAATGCCACAAACAAGATGTCCAAAATGAGCTTGATGCTGAATCACTCATAATTGCGTAAAGATCAGTCCGCATTTGGAATTACGTCCAATTCTGAATTAGGACCGATGAGTGCACATGCAGGTGTAGAAAGGACACTTTCTTTATGAGCCTTTCCTCTGCCCTAGCTAGCTTCTGGGTGGGAGCAATAAGTGCCTAGCAGTCCCCTGCGCATGCATTTAATACTGGTGTGGACACAAGTGATGTCATGCGATGCTTGTACACTGCTATACATATAAGTGGCGAGCCAGACCATTCTATAGTTTGATGATGGTGTCCTGCTTTAATTGGGAGAGCTGAGAGAAAGGTAAGTAGGATCATAGACCTATCAGAAAGGAGCTTGGAGAATAGAAAAGCATTTTTTGATGATGGTTTTTTTACTATAACTCTGTTGCAGAAGATGTTCTTGTGCAACTTATTTTCTCTTACGTCCTAGAGGATGCTGGGGACTCCGTAAGGACCATGGGGATAGACGGGCTCCGCAGGAGACATGGGCACTAAAAAAAACTTTAGGTATGGGTGTGCACTGGCTCCTCCCTCTATGCCCCTCCTCCAGACCTTAGTTTGATACGGTGCCCAGAGGAGACTGGGTGCATTACAGGGAGCTCTCCTGAGTTTCCTGAAAGAAAGTATTTTAGTTAGGTTTTTTATTTTCAGGGAGCCTGCTGGCAACAGGCTCCCTGCATCGTGGGACTGAGGGGAGAGAAGCAGACCTACTTAAATGCTAGGCTCTGCTTCTTAGGCTACTGGACACCTAGCTCCAGAGGGAGTCGGAACGCAGGTCTTACCCTCGCCGTTCGTCCCGGAGCCGCGCGGCCGTCCTCCTCACAGAGCCGGAAGATAGAAGCCGGTTGAGTATGTGAAGATAGAAGACTTCAGAGGCGGCAGAAGACTTCGGTTCTTCACTGAGGTAACGCGCCATTGCTCCCACACAACACACACACAGCAGGCACTGTAAGGGTGCAGGGGGGGCGCCCTGGGCAGCAATTAAACCTCTGATCTGGCTGAAATATAGATATATAGGCTCTATACTATATATATATATATATATATATATATATATATATATATATAAGATCCCCCGCCAGTTTTGAAAGATTTTAGCGGGACCGAAGCCCGCCGCTAAGGGGGCGGAGCTTGATCCTCAGCACTCACCAGCGCCATTTTCTCCACAGCACACCGCTGAGAGGAAGCTCCCCGGACTCTCCCCTGCTGAACACGGTGAAAGAGGGTTTGAAAGAAGGGGGGGGCACATAATTTGGCGCAGGGTAATAATAAAAAAAGCGCTATCTGGGTAAAGATAATTGTTTTTCCCCGGGTCACTGGCGCTGAGTGTGTGCTGGCATACTCTCTCTCTCTGTCTCTCCAAAGGGCCTGTGGGGGAACTGTCTTCAGATAAGAGAGTTCCCTGAGTGTGTGGTGTGTCGGTACGCGTGTGTCGGCATGTCTGAGGTCGAAGGCTCTCCTAGGGAGGAGGTGGAGCAAATGTGTGTGGTGTCTCCGTCGGCAGCACCGACACCTGACTGGTTGGATATGTGGAATGTTTTAAGTGCTAATGTGAATTTATTGCACAAAAGGTTGGACAAAGCTGAGTCCAGGGAGTGTACAGGGGGTCAAGCCCTGCCTGCCACTATGTCGCAGGGACCTCCTGGGTCTCAAAAGCGCCCACTATCCCAAATGGTAGACACTGATACCGACACGGATTCTGACTCTAGTGTCGACTACGATGATGCAAAGTTACAGCCAAAATTGGCTAAAAGTATTCAATATGATTATTGCAATAAAAGATGTTTTGCATATCACAGATGAACCCTCTGTCCCTGACACGAGGGTGCGCATGTATAAGGAAAAGAGACCTGAGGTAAACTTTCCCCCATCTCATGAGCTGAATGAGTTATTTGAAAAGGCTTGGGAATCTCCAGACAAGAAACTGCAGATTCCCAAAAGGATTCTTATGGCGTATCCTTTTCCAAATACGGACAGGATACGGTGGGAATCCTCCCCAAGGGTGGACAAAGCGTTGACACGTTTATCCAAAAAGGTAGCGCTACCTTCTCAAGATACGGCAACCCTCAGGGATCCTGCTGATCGCAAGCAGTCCATTTATACACATAAAGAGTACCTTACTCAGACCGGCGATAGCGTCGGCTTGGGTTTGTAGCGCTGTAGCAGCATGGACAGATACCTTATCGGCAAAAATTGAGACCCTGGATAAGGATACCATTTTATTGACCCTGGGTCATATTAAAGATGCTGTCTTATATATGAGAGATGCTCAAAGAGACATTGGCCTACTGGGTTCTAGAGTCAACGCTATGGCGATTTCTGCTAGACGAGTCCTATGGACCCGACAATGGACGGGTGATGCCGACTCGAAGAGGCATATGGAGGTTTTACCTTACAAGGGTGAGGAATTGTTTGGGGAAGGTCTCTCGGACCTAGATTCCACAGCCATGGCAAGTAAATCAACTTTTTTGCCTTATGTTTCCTCACAGCCTAAGAAAGCGCCACATTATCAGATGCAGTCCTTTCGGTCGCATAAAAACAAGAGAGTACGGGGATCGTCCTTTCTTGCCAGAGGTAAGGGCAGGGATAAAAAGGTGCAAACCACAGCTAGTTCACAGGAGCAGAAGTCCTCCCCGGCCTCTACAAAATCCACCGCATGACGCTGGGGCTCCGCTGAGGGAGTCCGCCCCAGTGGGGGCACGTCTTCGACTTTTCAGCCACATCTGGGTTCACTCACAGGTGGATCCCTGGGCAATAGAAATTGTTTCCCAGGGTAACAAGCTGGAATTCGAAGAGGTGCCTCCTCGCCGCTTTTTCAAGTCTGCCCTACCAGCTGCTCTCCCAGAGAGGGAGATAGTTTTAAATGCAATTCAAAAATTGTGTCTTCAACAAGTGGTGGTCAAAGATCCCCTGCTTCAGCAGGGGATGGGGTATTACTCAACCCTGTTTGTAGTCCCGAAACCGGACGGTTCGGTCAGACCCATTTTAAATTTAAAATCCTTAAACCTATACTTAAGAAGGTTCAAGTTCAAGATGGAATCGCTCAGAGCGGTCATCGCCAGCCTGGAAGGGGGGGATTATATGGTGTCCCTGGACATAAAGGATGCATACCTTCATGTTCCCATATATCCATCTCATCAGGCATACCTGAGATTTGCGGTACAGGATTGTCATTACCAATTTCAGACATTGCCGTTTGGGCTTTCCACGGCCCCGAGGATTTTCACCAAGGTAATGGCGGAAATGCTGGTGCTCTTGCGCAAGCAGGGTGTCACAATTATCCCGTACTTGGACGATCTCCTGATAAAAGCGAGATCACGAGAGCAGTTGCTGTACAGCGTATCACTCTCGCTGAAGGGGTTACAACAACACGGCTGGATTCTCAACATTCCAAAGTCACAGTTGGTTCCTACGACTCGTTTGGCCTTCTTAGGCATGATTCTGGATACGGACTAGAAAAGGATTTATCTTCCGATAGAAAAGGCCCAGGAACTCATGGTCAGGGACCTATTGAAGCCAAAAAGGGTGTCCGTGCATCACTGCACTCGAGTCCTGGGAAAGATGGTGGCGTCTTAAGAGGCCATTCCTTTCGGCAGGTTCCATGCGAGGACTTTCCAATGGGACCTACTGGACAAGTGGTCCGGGTCACATCTACAGATTCATTAGATGATCACCCTGTCCCCCAGGGCCAGGGTATCTCTCCTGTGGTGGCTGCAGAGTGCTCACCTTCTAGAGGGTCGCAGGTTCGGCATTCAGGACTGGATTCTGGTAACCACGGACGCGAGCCTCCGAGGTTGGGGAGCAGTCACACAGGGAAGAAACTTCCAAGGTCTCTGGTCAAGCCAGGAGGCTTGTCTTCACATCAACGTCCTGGAATTGAGGGCCATATACAACGCGCTTCGTCAATCGGAGAATTTGCTTCGCGACCTACCGATTCTGATTCAGTCGGACAACATCACCTCAGTGGCTCATGTAAACCACCAAGGCGGAACAAAGAGCAGAGTGGCAATGGCGGAAGCCACCAGGATTCTTTGCTGGGCGGAAAATCATGTAAGCGCACTGACAGTAGTGTTCATTCCAGGAGTGGACAACCGGGAAGCAGACTTCCTCAGCAGACACGATCTACATCCAGGAGAGTGGGGACTTCAACAGGAAGTCTTCGCACAGATTGCAAGTCTGTGGGGACTGCCCCAGATAGACATGATGGCGTCCCGCCTCAACAAGAAACTACAGAGGTATTGCGCCAGGTCAAGAGACCCTCAGGCGGTGGCAGTGGACGCCCTGGTGACACCGTGGGTTTTCCAGTCGGTCTATGTGTTTCCTCCTCTTCCTCTCATCCCCAAGGTGTTGAGAATAATAAGAAAAAGAGGAGTACAGACAATTCTCATTGTTCCAGATTGGCCACGAAGGGCCTGGTATCCGGATCTGCAGGAAATGCTCACAGAAGATCCGTGGCCTCTTCCTCTAAGACAGGACCTGTTTACAACAGGGGCCCTGTCTGTTCCAAGACTTACCGCGGCTGCGTTTGACGGCATGACGGTTAAACGCCGGATCCTAGCGGAAAAAGGCATTCCGGATGAGGTCATGCCTACTCTGATAAAGGCTAGGAAGGACGTGACAGCAAAGCATTATCACCGGATTTGGCGGAAGTATGTTTCTTGGTGTGAGTCCAGGAATGCTCCTCCGGAAGAATTCCATCTGGGCCGTTTCCTTCACTTCCTACAGACTGGAGTAAATTTGGGCCTAAAATTAGGCTCCATTAAGGTTCAGATTTCGGCCCTATCCATCTTCTTTCAGAAGGAATTGGCTTCTCTCCCAGAAGTACAGACTTTTGTCTAGGGAGTGCTGCATATTCAGCCTCCTTTTGTACCTCCAGTGGCACCCTGGGACCTTAACTTGGTGTTGCGGTTCCTTAAGTCTCACTGGTTTGAACCACTTAAAACGGTGGAATTAAAATATCTCACTTGGAAAGTGGTCATGTTGTTAGCCTTGGCATCGGCTAGGCGAGTGTCGGAGTTGGCGGCTTTGTCTCACAAAAGCCCCTATCTGGTTTTCCATGTGGATAGAGCAGAACTGCGGACTCGTCCTCAATTTTTGCCCAAGGTGGTTTCATCTTTTCATGTGAACCAACCTATTGTGGTGCCTGTGGCTACGCGAGACTTGGAGGATTCCGAGTCCCTTGATGTCGTCAGGGCTTTGAAAATTTACGTGACCAGAACGGCTCGGGTCAGAAAAACAAAGGCACTGTTTGTCGTGTATGCAGCCAACAAGGTTGGCTTCTAAGCAGACTATTGCTCGCTGGATCTGTAACACGATTCAGCAGGCTCATTCTACGGCTGGATTGCCGTTACCAAAATCGGTTAAGGCCCATTCCACTAGGAAGGTGGGCTCTTCTTGGGCGGCTGCCCGAGGGGTCTCGGCATTACAGCTGTGCCGAGCTGCTACTTGGTCGGGTTCAAACACCTTTGCAAAGTTTTACAAGTTTGATACCCTGGCTGAGGAGGACCTCATGTTTGCTCAATCGGTGCTGCAGAGTCATCCGCACTCTCCCGCCCATTTGGGAGCTCTGGTATAATCCCCATGGTCCTTACGGAGTCCCCAGCATCCTCTAGGACGTAAGAGAAAATAAGATTTTAAACCTACCGGTAAATCTTTTTCTCCTAGTCCGTAGAGGATGCTGGGCGCCCGTCCCAGTGCGGACTACATCTGCAAGACTTGTATATAGTTTTTGCTTACATAAGGTTTATGTTACAGTTTGATCAGTCTTGGGCTGATGCTGTTTTGTTTCATACTGTTAACTGGTTCGTATATTCCAAGTTATACGGTGTGGATGGTGTGGGCTGGTATGAATCTTGCCCTTAGATTAACAAAAATCCTTTCCTCGTACTGTCCGTCTCCTCTGGGCACAGTTTCTCTAACTGAGGTCTGGAGGAGGGGCATAGAGGGAGGAGACAGTGCACACCCATACCTAAAGTTTTTTTTTAGTGCCCATGTCTCATGCGGAGCCCGTCTATCCCCATGGTCTTTACGGAGTCCCCAGCATCCTCTATGGACCAGGAGAAAATAAGATTTACCGGTAGGTTTAAAATCTTATTTTTTTGTCTTGTAGAAAAAACATGTCACACTTTGTTTGGCCTTACAAGGCTGCAAGACACATTGCTAAGATTTGCAGTGTCTAAGACCATTGCAGTCGTCTATGCCAAATGAGTGTTTCAGGCTATCATAAATTCGCATAAAATTATTTCTTGAATTGTTTCTCCTGGAAATAAAGCAATTTGCTCATAATAAACACAAAAATACTTCCCAGACCTGTTATCCGTTTTCAAGAGAATGAGAGCATTCCGGTATTGCATGAGTTTCCAGGTGGTGGAGGGGAGTTGTGCAGTTGGGAAATAGGCTTCTAGAAAATCTATTCAGTTTGAGGAGTCGTACCATGCAGTGGTACAGTATATGTTTAGTGCATAACAGGTAACAACAACATCTGGGAACGGTATATAAATACAGTTGTTATTATTACTAGCAGTACTGTAGTATCCTACCACATACAGTAGCTTTCAATGAAACATCCACAATCAATTCTAGCTGCTCATTAGAGAATGTTCCACACATTCTTCAGGCGAAGTTGCCTGCTCAATACAGATTAGAAATTTGTTAGACAAAGAATAGAGAACTGAACATATTCTGCCTCAAGCTAAAACGTCAGGAAAGGAAAGCTCTAACAGGATAGTCCAAATGGGAACATCGTTTACTTGTTTGATTTAGTAGTCTCTGGACTATAAAACATAATCCGAGCTGTGGGCATGAATTAAATGCACAGAGAGATTTTAACGCTTTCTATACAGTACATAGGCAAAACAATCATACAGTATCTTTTCTTGGCATGTTAGATAAGTGCTAGGCCTCCCTCAAGTCCGCTCCCCATTCCCTTAAATCACTGTTCAATAGCCATGGCATTAGAATTACCTGTCTTCTAGAACCCACTACACTAATTTGCCTCCTAACTCCCTGCATGTCGGGTAAACGTGCTGACTGCGGGACACTTGGGAGCTACAGTATGTGAGTAGCTAAAGTGAGGTGGAATTAAATATAACTGTCCATTATGGGGAGGGGTATCTGGTCTCTAGGTCGACCACACTTAGGTCGACAATGTTTAGGTTGACCACTATTGGTCGACAGTAACTAGGTTGATAGGGTCTCTAGGTTGACATGTTCTAGGTTGGGTCAAAAGGTCAACATACGTTTTTCACAATTTTTTTTTCTTTTTTTACCTTTTTCATACTTAACGATCCACGTGGACTACGATTAGGAATAGTAACCTTGCCCGAAGCATGGCGAGCAAAGCAAGCCATGTGAGGGGACACAGTACACTAATTGGGGTCCAGGTCACTGTACGGAGAAAACGGGAAAAAAAAAAAAACTCATGTCGACATTTTGACCTGTCGACCTGGAATCCCTGTCGACCAATACTAGTCGGCCTAGACACGGTCAACCTTCCATACCACACCCACTGCATCCCGATTGGGATCCTATTTCCAGACACCTGATATCTAGAGAGGTCCAATATGTAAACTATTGTTGCTGCTCAGTCAAATGTAAGTTCCAATGGGTGAGACTGATGAAATGTCAATTATTATTTTTTCAGCAGGTATGTGTATTATGGTGGCTCTATCATAAATATCAGTTATACTATTTTGGAGCGTTACTTTGGCTTCTGTCAATGTATCATGACAGCAGCCAATTTAATTTGCTATTTTTTTGTTTACAGTAGATACAGTATTTACAAAAAAAGTTCTCACTAACACGCAATATGTTCCAATTGCAGCGATGATTTCTCACACAGTGCCATGTGCTATTAATTTTATAGTTTTTATATACTTAAGAGTACATATTATATTGTGAGGGTAACAGCATCCAGGTTACCTGCTACAGTTCAGCTTGTCCTGCACTCTTTACCCCTCTTTCTCTGACGTCCTAGTGGATGCTGGGAACGCCGTAAGGACCATGGGGAATAGACGGGCTCCGCAGGAGACTGGGCACTCTAAAAGAAAGATTAGGTACTATCTGGTGTGCACTGGCTACTCCCTCTATGCCCCTCCTCCAGACCTCAGTTAGAATCTGTGCCCGGCCAGAGCTGGGTGCTCCTAGTGGGCTCTCATGAGCTTGCTAGAAAGAAAGTATTTGTTAGGTTTTTTATTTTCAGTGAGATCTGCTGGCAACAGACTCACTGCTACGTGGGACTGAGGGGAGAGAAGCAAACCTACCTGCGTGCAGCTAGCTTGTGCTTCTTAGGCTACTGGACACCATTAGCTCCAGAGGGTTCGAACACAGGGCCTGACCTCAATCGTCCGTTCCCGGAGCCGCACCGCCGTCCCCCTTGCAGAGCCAGAAGACAGAAGAAGGAGATGAAATCGGCAGCAGAAGACTCCGGTCTTCATTAAGGTAGCGCACAGCACTGCAGCTGTGCGCCATTGCTCCCACAGCACACCACACACTCCGGTCACTGTAGGGTGCAGGGCGCTGGGGGGGCGCCCTGGGCAGCAATTATAATACCTTTGGCTAAATATACACATAATACAGTCAGTAAACTGTATATGTGTAAAACCCCCCCGCCATTAAGTTAAAGAAAACGCTGGACAGAAGCCCGCCGCTGAGGGGGCGGGGCCTTCTTCCTCAGCACACCAGCGCCATTTTCCCTTCACAGCTCCGCTGGAAGCACGCTCCCCAGGCTCTCCCCTGCAGTATCCAGGTACAAGACGGGTTAAAAAGAGAGGGGGGGCACATAAATTTAGGCGCAAATCGATACAAACAAGCAGCTATTGGGAAAATCACTTATTAGTAGTGTAAATCCCTGTGTTATATAGCGCTGTGGTGTGTGCTGGCATACTCTCTCTCTGTCTCCCCAAAGGACTTTGTGGGGTCCTGTCCTCAGTCTGAGCATTCCCTGTGTGTGTGCGGTGTGTCGTTACGGCTGTGTCGACATGTTTGATGAGGAGGGTTACGTGGAGGCGGAGCAGGGGCAGATACATGTGGTGTCGCCCCCGACGGGGCCGACACCTGATTGGATGGATATGTGGAAGGTCTTAACCGACAGTGTCAACTCCTTACATAAAAGGTTTGATGACGCAGCAGCCTTGGGACAGCCGGGGTCTCAGCCCGCGCCTGCCCAGGCGACTCAGAAGCTGTCAGGGGCTCATAAACGCCCTCTAGCTCTGATGGTAGACACAGATGTCGACACGGAGTCTGACTCCAGTGTAGATGAGGATGATACAAATGTACAGTCTGCAAAAGCCATCCGATGCATGATTACTGCAATGAAAGATGTATTACACATTTCTGATATTAACCCGGTTACCACCAAAAGGGGTATTATGTTTGGGGAGAAAAAGCAGCCAGTGACTTTTCCCCCATCTGATGAATTAAATGATTTGTGTGAAGAAGCGTGGAGTTCCCCTGATAAGAAACTAGTGATTTCTAAGAGGTTACTGATGGCGTACCCTTTCCCGCCAACGGATAGGTTACGTTGGGAAACATCCCCTAGGGTGGACAAGGCGCTAACACGCTTATCTAAAAGGGTGGCACTGCCGTCTCAGGATACGGCCGCCCTAAAGGATCCTGCGGATAGAAAGCAGGAAGCTATCCTGAAGTCTGTGTATACACACTCTGGTACTCTACTGAGACCTGCTATTGCTTCAGCCTGGATGTGTAGTGCTGCAGCAGCATGGACTGATACCCTGTCAGACAACATTGATTCCCTCGACAGGGATACTATTTTGCTAACCATCGAACATATAAAAGACGTCGTCTTATATATGCGGGATGCACAGAGGGACATTTGCCTGCTGGCATCTAGAATTAATGCAATGTCCATTTCTGCCAGGAGAGTATTATGGACTCTGCAGTGGACAGGTGATGCTGATTCTAAAAAACACATGGAGGTTTTGCCTTATAAAGGTGAGGAACTATTTGGGGACGGTCTCTCGGACCTCGTATCCACAGCTACTGCTGGGAAGTCGACCTTTTTACGTCAGGTTCCCTCACAGCCTAAGAAAGCACCGTATTATCAAATGCAGTCCTTTCGGCCTCAGAAAGGCAAGCGGGTCAGAGGAGCATCCTTTCTGGCCAGAGGCAAGGGTAGAGGTAAGAAGCTGCACCAGGCAGCCAGTTCCCAGGAACAAAAATCCTCCCCTGCTTCCACTAAGTCCACCGCATGACGTTGGGGCTCCACAGGCGGAGCCAGGTGCGGTGGGGGCGTGTCTCCGAAACTTCAGCAACCAGTGGGTTCGCTCACAAGTGGATCTATGGGCTGTACAAATTGTATCTCAGGGATACAAGCTGGAGTTCGAGGCGACTCCCCCTCGCCGTTACCTCAAATCAGCCTTGCCAGCTGCTCCCAGAGAAAGGGAGGTAGTACTGGCGGCAATTCACAAGCTGTACCTCCAGCAGGTGATAATCAAGGTCCCCCTCCTTCAACAGGGCAGGGGTTACTATTCCACAATGTTTGTGGTACCGAAACCGGACGGTTCAATGAGACCCATCCTGAATTTAAAATCCTTGAACACTTATATAAAGAAGTTCAAGTTCAAAATGGAATCGCTCAGGGCGGTTATTGCAAGCCTGGAAGAGGGGGATTTTATGGTGTCGCTGGACATCAAGGATGCTTACTTGCATGTCCCCATTTTCCCACCTCACCAGGAGTACCTCAGGTTTGTGGTACAGAACTGTCATTACCAATTCCAGACGTTGCCGTTTGGTCTCTCCACGGCTCCGAGAATATTTACCAAGGTAATGGCCGAAATGATGATACTCCTTCGAAGAAAGGGTGTTATAATTATCCCGTACTTGGACGATCTCCTCATAAAGGCGAGGTCCAAAGAGCAGTTGTTGGTCAGCGTAGCACTCTCTCAGGAAGTGTTGCAACAGCACGGCTGAATTCTGAATATCCCAAAGTCGCAGCTGATCCCTACGACACGTCTGCTTTTCCTGGGAATGATTCTGGACACAGAACAGAAGAAGGTGTTTCTCCCGGAGGAGAAGGCCCAGGAATTGTCATCTCTGGTCAGGGACCTCCTGAAACCAAAACAGGTGTCGGTGCATCACTGCACGCGAGTCCTGGGAAAGATGGTGGCTTCTTACGAAGCAATTCCCTTCGGCAGGTTCCATGCAAGGATCTTTCAGTGGGATCTGTTGGACAAATGGTCCGGATCGAATCTTCAGATGCATCGGTTGATCACCCTGTCCCCAAGGGCCAGGGTGTCTCTGCTGTGGTGGCTGCAGAGTGCTCATCTTCTCGAGGGACGCAGGTTCGGCATACAGGACTGGATCCTGGTGACCACGGATGCAAGCCTCCGAGGATGGGGGGCAGTCACTCAGGGAAGAAACTTCCAAGGACAGTGGTCAAGTCTGGAGACTTCTCTACACATAAATATATTGGAACTAAGGGCCATCTACAATGCCCTGAGTCAAGCAGAGCCCCTGCTTCAAAACCAATCTGTACTGATTCAATCAGACAACATCACGGCGGTCGCCCATGTAAACCGCCAGGGCGGCACAAGAAGCATGATGGCAATGGCAGAAGCCACAAGGATTCTTCGATGGGCGGAGAATCACGTGCTAGCACTGTCAACAGTGTTCATTCCGGGAGTGGACAACTGGGAAGCAGACTTCCTCAGCAGGCACGACCTCCACCCGGGAGAGTGAGGACTTCATCAAGAAGTCTTCACACAGATTGTAAAACGTTGGGAACTGCCACAGGTGGACATGATGGCGTCCCGCCTCAACAAAAAGTAAAAAAAATATTGCGCCAGGTCACGGGACCCTCAGGCGATAGCTGTGGACGCACTAGTGACACCGTGGGTGTACCAGTCGGTTTATGTGTTCCCTCCTCTTCCTCTCATACCCAAGGTACTGAGGATAGTAAGAAAGAGAGGAGTAAGAACTATACTCATCGTTCCGGATTGGCCAAGAAGAACTTGGTACCCAGAACTACAAGAAATGATCTCAGAGGACCCATGGCCTCTGCCTCTCAGACAGGACCTGTTACAGCAGGGGCCCTGTCTGTTCCAAGACTTACCGCGGCTGCGTTTGACGGCATGGCGGTTGAACGCCGGATCCTAGCGGAAAAGGGCATTCCGGATGAAGTTATTCCTACGCTGATAAAGGCTAGGAAAGACGTGACAGGAAAACATTATCACCGTATATGGCGAAAATATGTTACTTGGTGTGAGGCCAGGAATGCCCCTACAGAGGAATTCCAGCTGGGTCGATTCCTGCACTTCCTACAGTCAGGAGTGACTATGGGCCTAAAATTAGGATCCATAAAGGTCCAGATTTCAGCCCTATCTATTTTCTTTCAAAAAGAACTGGCTTCACTGCCTGAAGTTCAGACGTTTGTTAAGGGAGTGCTGCATATTCAGCCCCCTTTTGTGCCTCCAGTGGCACCTTGGGATCTTAACGTTGTGTTGGATTTCCTGAAATCACACTGGTTTGAGCCACTTAAGACCGTGGAGCTAAAGTATCTCACGTGGAAGGTAGTCATGCTGTTGGCCTTGGCTTCAGCTAGGCGTGTGTCAGAATTGGCGGCTTTGTCATGTAAAAGCCCGTATCTGATCTTCCATATGGACAGGGCAGAATTGAGGACTCGTCCCCAATTTCTCCCAAAGGTGGTATCAGCGTTTCATTTGAACCAACCTACTGTGGTGCCTGCGGCTACTCGTGACTTTGAGGCCTCCAAGTTGCTGGACGTAGTCAGGGCTTTGAAAATCTATGTAGCCAGGATGGCTGGAGTCAGGAAAACTGACTCGCTGTTTATCCTGCATGCACCCAACAAACTGGGTGCTTCGGCTTCAAAGCAAACTATTGCGCGCTGGATCTGTAACACGATTCAGCAAGCTCATTCTGCGGCAGGGTTACCGCATCCTATATCAGTAAAAGCCCATTCCACAAGGAAGGTGGGCTCTTCTTGGGCGGCTGCCCGAGGGGTCTCGGCTTTACAGCTTTGCCGAGCTGCTACTTGGTCGGGTTCAAACACATTTGCTAAATTCTACAAGTTTGATACCCTGGCTGAGGAGGACCTTGCCTTTGCTCATTCGGTGCTGCAGAGTCATCCGCACTCTCCCGCCCGTTTGGGAGCTTTGGTATAATCCCCATGATCCTTACGGAGTTCCCAGCATCCACTAGGACGTCAGAGAAAATAAGAATTTACTCACCGGTAATTCTATTTCTCGTAGTCCGTAGTGGATGCTGGGCGCCCGTCCCAAGTGCGGACTCTCTGCAATACATGTATATAGTTATTGCTTAACTAAAGGGTTATTGTTATGAGCCATCTGTTACTGAGGCTCAGTTGTTGTTCATACTGTTAACTGGGTATGGTTATCACAAGTTGTACAGTGTGATTGGTGTGGCTGGTATGAGTCTTACCCTGGATTCCAAATCCTTTCCTTGTTGTGTCAGCTCTTCCGGGCACAGTTTCCTTAACTGAGGTCTGGAGGAGGGGCATAGAGGGAGGAGCCAGTGCACACCAGATATTACCTAATCTTTCTTTTAGAGTGCCCAGTCTCCTGCGGAGCCCGTCTATTCCCCATGGTCCTTACGGAGTTCCCAGCATCCACTACGGACTACGAGAAATAGAATTACCGGTGAGTAAATTCTTATTATTTCCAGGACCAACAATTTAGTTGACATGAGGAGTCTATTATTATTGACACAATCGTCTGATAATTGGCTGATTGGGTAGACAATTACACAGTGTATGGCCGCTACCAAGCAGCAAATTTTGTTCTGATGGTCATAAAAAAATCTCTTGGCATACCTGGCAGAGGCTATAATTGCGATCTGACAGTGGATATACTTCCCATCAGACAGACGAAGCAATTATCTGAAAGTGTATGGTAATGCCAAATAATTGGTTTGTTTATCCGATGGTGATCTTCCACTGTATGGCTATCATTACTGTGGGTTAGATCTCCAGGCCTCCAGGGAATCTTTCGTAATATGTCAGGGAGTACTGTTGGGGGTCATTGAGGAGCAAATTTGGTCACCTATGTTTGTATTTGTCGCAGTACCCTACACCGGTAACATTTAAAGCAGAACTGTAGTTTTGTGCTCTCTACCCCAGTGGAACCCCCCTACCCTACTTTGTCTACAACAAGTAGAAGAGGAGGTGCAATAAGGTCTATGTTTATATTGAATACAGAAGCTGATTGCACAGTGTTATGGATATGTAAGAACTTGCTGATTTTAAAAATATATTTTTTTTTGTATTGCATTGCCAAAGATGACATATATTATATACAGTAAGTGGGAATAAAAACCTACTTTTCCACAACAAATACACCTGTGTTATATGAATAACTGTCCGTGATTAATTTCAGTAGCATAGATGCATGGCACATCCCCAGGGTGGTTTATCAGTTTAGCACAATAAAAGGAGCACGTAGGTGACACATTCTGTCATCGACAGTAAATGCTCTGTTCTGTTCCGAGACAGATCACACAAAGCGGTATTGATCTGCATCCCTTTTTGTCTGGGAGTTTAATGCATTGATTTCTGAGGCTGTTGCTGGATGAATGCATGCTACACCAGAAAATGAACTGTCTACACTGTGTATGATGATCCGCTCTCCCCACCTGTCAAAACCTCATACAATTTCTGTGTAATTAGTAGAGCGTTTCGTGTTCTTCGTTATAGGTGATAAATTATGCAGTCCACACATTTTCTCTGTTTTGTCAGTTCTGCGTCATATGATCATAAGATTGGTGAGGCCATGTCCCAATCTTATCATAGCTTTATCTTTCTTTGTAAAATAATGGGTAGAACAACGGTTAGCAAGGTGGATATCAGAGAAGGTACCAACTGCACTACATACTGTAATAAACTTTGTGCAAAAAAAAAAAAAGCTGTGAATATTGGGTCAGTCCATTGAGTTTTCTAAAAAAAAAAAGTAAAAAAGGTAAATTTCCTTTCTGTGATGGTTTACATCGTTATTCTTATTTACTGTATATATCTCCTGTCAAAATGGCACAGCACTGTAAAGAGAGAATCTGTAATCATTCATGTGAGTCACTGCCATTGCAGCCTACAGTCTGACACTAGGTACGTTTTGACAGAAGTCCATTAACCTATCGGAATGATTTTTGCATTCGGAGGAAACCCACACAAACATGGGCAGGACATACAAACTACACACACATTGGTCCATGGTCAGATTCTAACCCCAGCATTGCAAAGCACCAATGCTAATCACTGTACCACCATTTTGATTCCTTGCTGTGAGGTTGTATCTGTCTTGTTCTTATTTAATTATTGTAATATGTGATCAACAAAGTGTAACGGTCATTTAAATAATTGAAAAGCATTTATATACTCTAATTGAATACCTTTCACCTGTCCCAAATTAAGCGGACCAGTCCCAACTGTTCCGCTAGTTGACACTAGGGTGGCCAATCTTGGGATCGGCGGGATCCTGGGATTTAGACCTAAAATTGACCATGATTCAATCCTGGGATTGGAGCCTCCAATCCCAGGGATTTTGAGATTAGAAAGCCCCCTTGTTTTTTCAATGCCAGGCAGCGTTGAGCGTCCTCGGGAGGCTCAGACGCTGCCCAGCTCCCTCCTGCCGACTCCCGCTGCCGCAGCTGTGTGCACTGCGCAGCGTGACGTGAAGTCAGAGGTCACGCTGCGCAGTCTGACACCAGCCGCCTGCGCTGCCTGGACCGCACCTTGCTGCCCACCGCATGCAGCAAGTGAACATGCCCGCACTCCCAGAGGATGGTGAGTAGTTCTGGAGGGGGGAGGTTTTTTTTAAAATCTTCAACCCAATCCAGGGAATCTCGGGATTGATAATTTCTCTATCGTCCTAGTGGATGCTGGGGTTCCTGAAAGGACCATGGGGAATAGCGGCTCCGCAGGAGACAGGGCACAAAAAGTAAAGCTTTTCCAGATCAGGTGGTGTGCACTGGCTCCTCCCCCTATGACCCTCCTCCAGACTCCAGTTAGATTTTTGTGCCCGGCCGAGAAGGGTGCAATCTAGGTGGCTCTCCTAAAGAGCTGCTTAGAAAAAGTTTAGCTTAGGTTTTTTATTTTACAGTGAGTCCTGCTGGCAACAGGATCACTGCAACGAGGGACTGAGGGGAGAAGAAGTGAACTCACCTGCGTGCAGGATGGATTGGCTTCTTGGCTACTGGACATCAGCTCCAGAGGGACGATCACAGGTACAGCCTGGATGGTCACCGGAGCCGCGCCGCCGGCCCCCTTGCAGATGCTGAAGTCAGAAGAGGTCCAGAATCGGCGGCTGAAGACTCCTGCAGTCTTCTAAAGGTAGCGCACAGCACTGCAGCTGTGCGCCATTTTCCTCTCAGCACACTTCACACGCAGTCACTGAGGGTGCAGGGCGCTGGGGGGGGGCGCCCTGGGAGGCAAATGTAACCTATATAAAGGCTAAAAATACCTCACATATAGCCCCCAGAGGCTATATGGAGATATTTAACCCCTGCCTGGATTCACTAAATAGCGGGAGACGAGCCCGCCGGAAAAGGGGCGGGGCCTATCTCCTCAGCACACGGCGCCATTTCCTCTCACAGCTCCGCTGGTCAGGACGGCTCCCAGGTCTCTCCCCTGCACTGCACTACAGAAACAGGGTAAAACAGAGAGGGGGGGGCAAATTTATGGCGATATTTTGATATATATAAAGCAGCTATAAGGGAGCACTTATTATAAGGCTATCCCTGTTATATATAGCGCTTTTGGTGTGTGCTGGCAAACTCTCCCTCTGTCCCCCCAAAGGGCTAGTGGGTCCTGTCTTCGTTAGGAGCATTCCCTGTGTGTCTGCTGTGTGTCGGTACGTGTGTGTCGACATGTATGAGGACGATATTGGTGTGGAGGCGGAGCAATTGCCAAATATGAGGATGTCACCCCCTAGGGAGTCGACACCAGAATGGATGCCTTTATTTATGGAACTACGGGATGGTGTCAACACGCTAAAGCAGTCGTTTGACGACATGAGACGGCCGGACAATCAATTAGTGCCTGTCCAGGCGACTCAAACACCGTCAGGGGCTGTGAAACGCCCTTTGCCTCAGTCGGTCGACACAGACCCAGACACAGGCACTGACTCCAGTGGTGACGGTGACGAATCAACCGTATTTTCCAGTAGGGCCACACGTTATATGATTTTGGCATTGAAGGAGGCGTTACATTTAGCTGATACTACAGGTACCACTAAACAGGGTATTATGTGGGGTGTGAAAAAACTACCTATAGTTTTTCCTGAATCAGAAGAATTAAATGACGTGTGTAATGAAGCGTGGGTTGCCCCTGATAAAAAGCTGATAATTTCAAAGAAATTATTGGCATTATACCCTTTCCCGCCAGAGGTTAGGGAGCGCTGGGAAACACCTCCTAGGGTGGACAAGGCGCTAACACGCTTATCTAAACAAGTGGCGTTACCCTCTCCTGAGACGGCCGCACTTAAAGATCCATCAGATAGGAGGATGGAAAATATCCAAAAAAGTATATACACACATGCAGGTGTTATACTACGACCAGCTATAGCGACTGCCTGGATGTGCAGTGCTGGGGTAGTTTGGTCAGAGTCCCTGATTGAAAATATTGATACCCTGGACAGGGACAATATTTTACTGTCGTTAGAACAAATAAAGGATGCATTTCTTTATATGCGTGATGCACAGAGGGATATCTGCACACTGGCATCACGGGTAAGTGCTATGTCCATTTCGGCCAGAAGAGCTTTATGGACGCGACAGTGGACAGGCGATGCGGATTCAAAACGACATATGGAAGTTTTGCCGTATAAAGGGGAGGAGTTATTTGGAGTCGGTCTATCAGATTTGGTGGCCACGGCTACAGCCGGGAAATCCACCTTTCTACCTCAAGTCACTCCCCAACAGAAAAAGGCACCGACTTTTCAACCGCAGCCCTTTCGTTCCTTTAAAAATAAGAGAGCAAAGGGCTATTCATATCTGCCACGAGGCAGAGGTCGAGGGAAGAGACAGCAACAGGCAGCTCCTTCCCAGGAACAGAAGCCTTCCCCGGCTTCTACAAAAGCCTCAGCATGACGCTGGGGCTTCTCAAGCGGACTCGGGGACGGTGGGTGGTCGTCTCAAAAATTACAGCGCGCAGTGGGCTCACTCGCAGGTAGATCCCTGGATCCTGCAGATAATATCTCAGGGGTACAGGTTGGAATTAGAGACAGATCCACCTCGCCGTTTCCTGAAGTCTGCTTTACCAACGTTCCCCTCCGAAAGGGAGACGGTTTTGGAAGCCATTCACAAGCTGTACTCTCAGCAGGTGATAGTCAAGGTACCTCTTCTACAACAAGGGAAGGGGTATTATTCCACTCTTTTTGTGGTACCGAAGCCGGATGGCTCGGTAAGGCCTATTCTAAATCTGAAGTCCTTGAACCTGTACATAAAGAAGTTCAAGTTCAAGATGGAGTCACTCAGAGCAGTGATAGCGAACCTGGAAGAGGGGGACTTTATGGTATCCTTGGACATCAAGGATGCGTATCTCCACGTTCCAATTTACCCCTCACACCAGGGGTACCTCAGGTTCGTTGTACAAAACTGTCACTATCAGTTTCAGACGCTGCCGTTCGGATTGTCCACGGCACCTCGGGTCTTTACAAAGGTAATGGCCGAGATGATGATTCTTCTTCGAAGAAAAGGCATATTAATTATCCCATACTTGGACGATCTCCTAATAAGGGCAAGGTCCAGAGAACAGCTAGAGAGGGGATTAGCACTGTCTCAAGAAGTGCTAAAACAGCACGGCTGGATTCTGAATATTCCAAAATCCCAGTTAATGCCGACAACTCGTCTGCTGTTCCTAGGGATGATTCTGGACACGGTTCAGAAAAAGGTTTTTCTCCCGGAGGAAAAAGCCAAGGAGTTATCCGAGCTTGTCAGGAACCTCCTAAAACCAGGAAAGGTGTCTGTACATCAATGCACAAGAGTCCTGGGAAAAATGGTGGCTTCTTACGAAGCAATTCCATTCGGCAGATTCCACGCAAGAATTTTCCAAAGGGATCTGTTGGACAAATGGTCAGGGTCGCATCTTCAGATGCACCTGCGGATAACCCTGTCTCCAAGGACAAGGGTGTCTCTTCTGTGGTGGTTGCAGAGTGCTCATCTATTGGAGGGCCGCAGATTCGGCATACAGGATTGGATCCTGGTGACCACGGACGCCAGCCTGAGAGGCTGGGGAGCAGTCACACAAGGAAGAAACTTCCAGGGAGTATGGACGAGCCTGGAAACGTCTCTTCACATAAACATTCTGGAACTAAGAGCAATATACAATGCTCTAAGCCAGGCAGAACCTCTGCTTCAGGGAAAACCGGTGTTGATCCAGTCGGACAACATCACGGCAGTCGCCCATGTGAACAGACAGGGCGGCACAAGAAGCAGGAGTGCAATGGCAGAAGCTGCAAGGATTCTTCGCTGGGCAGAGAATCATGTGATAGCACTGTCAGCAGTGTTCATCCCGGGAGTGGACAACTGGGAAGCAGACTTCCTCAGCAGACACGATCTTCACCCGGGAGAGTGGGGACTTCATCCAGAAGTCTTCCACTTGCTGGTAACCCGTTGGGAAAGACCAATGGTGGACATGATGGCGTCTCGCCTCAACAAAAAACTGGACAGGTATTGCGCCAGGTCAAGAGATCCGCAGGCAATAGCTGTGGACGCGCTGGTAACGCCTTGGGTGTACCAGTCGGTGTATGTGTTTCCTCCTCTGCCTCTCATACCAAAAGTATTGAGAATTATACGGCAAAGAGGCGTAAGGACGATACTAGTGGTTCCGGATTGGCCAAGAAGGACTTGGTACCCGGAACTTCAAGAGATGATCACGGAAGATCCGTGGCCTCTACCTCTAAGGAGGGACTTGCTTCAGCAGGGTCCCTGTCTGTTTCAAGACTTACCGCGGCTGCGTTTGACGGCATGGCGGTTGAACGCCGGATCCTAAAGGAAAAAGGCATGCCGGAAGAAGTCATTCCTACTTTGATTAAAGCAAGGAAGGAAGTAACCGTGCAACATTATCACCGAATTTGGCGAAAATATGTTGCGTGGTGCGAAGATCGGAGTGCTCCGACGGAGGAATTTCAACTGGGTCGATTCCTACATTTCCTGCAATCAGGATTGTCTATGGGTCTCAAATTGGGATCTATTAAGGTTCAAATTTCGGCCCTGTCGATTTTCTTTCAAAAAGAATTGGCTTCAGTCCCTGAAGTCCAGACCTTTGTTAAGGGAGTGCTACATATACAGCCTCCTGTGGTGCCTCCAGTGGCACCGTGGGATCTCAATGTGGTTTTGGATTTTCTAAAATCTCATTGGTTTGAACCACTAAAGAAGGTGGATTTGAAATATCTCACATGGAAAGTGACCATGCTTCTAGCCCTGGCTTCGGCCAGGAGAGTGTCAGAACTGGCAGCTTTATCTTACAAAAGCCCATATCTGATTTTCCATTCGGACAGGGCAGAACTGCGGACTCGTCCGCATTTTCTCCCTAAGGTGGTGTCAGCATTTCATCTGAACCAGCCTATTGTAGTGCCTGCGGCTACAAGTGACTTGGAGGACTCCAAGTTACTGGACGTTGTCAGAGCATTAAAAATATATATTGCAAGGACAGCTGGAGTCAGAAAATCTGACTCGTTGTTTATATTGTATGCAC
Source organism: Pseudophryne corroboree (assembly GCF_028390025.1). Classification (NCBI taxonomy): domain Eukaryota; kingdom Metazoa; phylum Chordata; class Amphibia; order Anura; family Myobatrachidae; genus Pseudophryne; species Pseudophryne corroboree. The sequence continues at coordinate 406,693,162 of NC_086446.1, forward strand.
CCAACAAGATGGGTGCTCCTGCGTCTAAGCAGACGATTGCTCGTTGGATCTGTAGCACAATCCAACTTGCACATTCTGTGGCAGGCCTGCCACAGCCTAAATCTGTAAAGGCCCACTCCACAAGGAAGGTGGGCTCATCTTGGGCGGCTGCCCGAGGGGTCTCGGCATTACAACTTTGCCGAGCAGCTACGTGGTCAGGGGAGAACACGTTTGTAAAATTTTACAAATTTGATACTATGGCTAAGGAGGACCTGGAGTTCTCTCATTCGGTGCTGCAGAGTCATCCGCACTCTCCCGCCCGTTTGGGAGCTTTGGTATAATCCCCATGGTCCTTTCAGGAACCCCAGCATCCACTAGGACGATAGAGAAAATAAGATTTTACTTACCGATAAATCTATTTCTCGGAGTCCGTAGTGGATGCTGGGCGCCCATCCCAAGTGCGGATTATCTGCAATAATTGTACATAGTTATTGTTAACTAATTCGGGTTATTGTTGAAGGAAGCCATCTTTCAGAGGCTCCGCTGTTATCATACTGTTAACTGGGTTTAGATCACAAGTTGTACGGTGTGATTGGTGTGGCTGGTATGAGTCTTACCCGGGATTCAAAATCCTCCCTTATTGTGTACGCTCGTCCGGGCACAGTACCTAACTGGAGTCTGGAGGAGGGTCATAGGGGGAGGAGCCAGTGCACACCACCTGATCTGGAAAAGCTTTACTTTTTGTGCCCTGTCTCCTGCGGAGCCGCTATTCCCCATGGTCCTTTCAGGAACCCCAGCATCCACTACGGACTCCGAGAAATAGATTTATCGGTAAGTAAAATCTTATTTTTTCAATCCTGATACCTGGGATTGGAAAAACGGCCCATGATTGGCCTCCCTGGTTGACAACTTTTTTTTATTATTAGTGTCGAGGAGTCAGTTGAGTAGGTCCCCTCACTTGCCATTGGTGCTTGAGGCAATTCAGATGCGTCTTTTAAGGAAATAAAGGGCTCGCCTAGCTACTAGCTAGAAAGTCACAGGGGGTCATCATTTCAACAGTGGTATGACCCCAGCCCCTTTTCATATGTGCCTCAGCAGACATATCTTATCCTATAATGCACCAGAGTTGTTGCAAGATTGGTGGTTCGTTTGTTTTATAAGGTGGCATTTCAGTACCATTATTGATCTGTTGTACTTGTAATGGGAACACACATCACAGGAGCTCGGGGAGTTGTCCGATATCCCTGCTTGCTCTGCCATATTTTCTGTTGTTCAGAATATGACTATAGCTTCAGTGATGTAGTACCACACCTACATTATATCCCATGTCTCATGTATTGACTGTATTGTATTCATATAGAGACCATTTGCTCTCAAATGCTAGAAAAACAGTTGTTCAGACAAATTGGTTAAATCACACTGGTTAAATCAAACTGATTTAACCAGTTTGTCTGTTTTTGTCAGTTTTCCAGTGTTTGGCAGTAAACGGTTGATTGTCGTTTGAGCCTATACATTACCAGAATTTTGTGCCAACCAGCCTGGTTGGATAATTGTAAAATAATCTGTACTGCCAGCTTTATAGAACTGTAGAACATAGGTCAGTAATGTGTAAGACTATGTAAACCTAATAAATATGACAAGTTATACATAATAAAATTTGCCAGAACATCAATAACAATTTTGTGGGCAATTCAATTTGCAGCAGTAAATTTCCGTGGCTGATTTATCCCCTGAGGGTTATTCAGTTGTCCCCTATAGCCGGCACTATTATGTTTTTTTTTGACCTGAGGCAGGAGAAAAAATTATCCCTCCCGATAAGTGACCTGTTTTCGCGACCACAATCACGAGAACATGTAGGTCCAGGGACTTATCCCAGATCCTATGTGTTTTTGCCCAAAAATTAGTCATTTTTTGTGCTGTAAAAATAGGCTCTAATTGGATAGCCCAAAATATAAAAAATTAAGGTAAGGTCCCATTTTTACAGCACAAAAACATTTATGTGGGCCATTGAATTCCCCCCGATGTGTTTAAAAAGTCAAAAGACCAAACCACGGACAAATTGAATAGTTTTCCATTCTTTCCGGTTGGAATGAAAATCTGTTGATGTATGGGTGCAAATGACAATTGACCATTTGCTCCAAACACTGGAAATCAGACAAAAATGGTCAATCAGACAAATTGGTTAAATCCATTTGATTTCAGCAATTTTTGGAATTACAGTTTTTCCCCATTTTCTGGCTTTTGGGAGCAAATGGTTGATTGACATTTGCTCCCATACAGCACATAACCAAATTTTTGCTCCAACGGAAAGATTGGACAGATATTTATTCATACATTTCTCATTATTCTATCACTGTAAAACTACAAAATTAAATTCTTGTCAGTACTTTCAGTATATTTAATATTCAACTTAACTCTCATACCCTATAATTGTACCCTATAAATACAGGGTGTCACTTAATGTACTTTATCATTTGGAAAAATATTTGTATATATTTTTGTCAGTGGTTAATAGAAATTTCATTTTGTTATATCATACAGCATAACTTGCACTTTAGCATTATTGTTACTGGGTACCTGGAATGCTTTATTAGATATATCGGCGTATACAAGCTGGTTGTGGAGGTTATGGGGTATATGCAACCGTTTTTGGATTCAACACAATTCGACCGTCGAATCCCAGCTGTCGAATCCCGGCCACCGGGACCCGAATTCGACATATTCAGCAAAAAACGGATTTGACAGTCCCGCTGTCGAAAAACGGACTAATTGACGATAGTGTGCGTCCTGGATTCGACTTCATGGACGGCACAAAAGTGTTAAAAAAAACCCTGAAAAAAATTGCGTGGGGTCCCCCCTCCTAAGCATAACCAGCCTCGGGCTCTTTGAGCCGGTCCTGGTTGTAAAAATACAGGGGGAAAAATGACATGGGATCCCCCGTATTTTAACAACCAGCACCGGGCTCTGCGTCCGGTCCTGGTGCCAAAAATACGGGGGACAAAACACGTAGGGGGTCCCCCGTATTTTTAACACCAGCATCGGGCTCCGCTAGTCAGAGAAATAATGCCACAGCCGGGGGACACTTTTATATCGTCCCTGCGGCCCTGGCATTAAATCACTAACTAGTCCCCCCTGGCCGGGGTACCCTGGAGGAGTGGGGACCCCTTAAATCAAGGGGTCCCCCCCTCCAGCCACTCAAGGGCCAGGGGTGAAGCCCGAGGCTGTCCCCCCCCATCCAAGGGCGACGGATGGGGGGCTGATAGCCATGTGTCAGAAAAAAGAATATTGTTTTTTGTAGCAGAACTACAAGTCCCAGCAAGCCTCCCCCGCAGGCTGGTACTTGGAGAACCACAAGTGCCAGCATGCGGGGGGAAACGGGCCCACTGGTACCTGTAGTTCTACTACAAAAAAATACCAAAATAAAAACAGTACACACACACCATGACAGTATAACTTTATTACATACATACACACCGACATACACACATACTTACCTATGTTGACACGAGGCTCGGTCCCCTTGTCCACGTAGAATCCACGGGGTACCTGTAAATAAAATTATACTCACAACAATCCAGTGTAGATCGGTCCTCTTCTTAGTTTGTAATCCACGTACTTGGCAAAATAAAAAAATTGCAAAACCCGATCCACGCACTGAAAGGTGTCCCATGTTTACACATGGGAACCCTTTCCCCGACTGCCGGGACCCCCCTTGACAGCTCAGACGCGCACAGCCAATCAGGAGAGTGCCACGACGTGGCGCTCCCTGATTGGCTGAAGGGACCCTCTTTGACAGCAGTCATGGGAGGTCCCGGCAGTCGGTGTGTGTGTACTGTTTTTATTTGGGTATTTTTTTTGTAGTAGAACTACAGGTACCAGCGGGCCCGTTTCCCCCCGCATGCTGGTACTTGTGGTTCTCCAAGTACCAGCTTGCGGGGGAGGCTTGCTGGGACTTGTAGTTCTGCTACAAAAAACGATATATATTTTTTGACACTTGGCTATCAGCCTCCCATCCGCCGCCCTTGGATGGGGGGGACAGCCTCGGGCTTCACCCCTGGCCCTTGGGTGGCTGGAGGGGGGACCCCTTGATTTAAGGGGTCCCCACTCCTCCAGGGTACCCCAGCCAGGGGTGACTAGTTGGGGATTTAATGCCATGGCCGCAGGGACCGGTATAAAAGTGTCCCCCGGCTGTGGCATTATCTCTGTAGCTAGTGGAGCCCGGTGCTGGTGTTAAAAATACGGGGGACCCCCTACGTGTTTTGTCCCCCGTATTTTTGGCACCAGGACCGGACGCAGAGCCCGGTGCTGGTTGTTAAAATACGGGGGATCCCATGTCATTTCCCCCCCCGTATTTTTACAACCAGGACCGGCTCAAAGAGCCCAAGGCTGGTTATGCTTAGGAGGGGGGACCCCACGCATTTTTTTTTCAGGATTTTTAACCCATTCCCACCCCTTCCTACTGAAAAACATGCTCTGATCTCTCCATATTACTTTAGTCAGTAAAAAAAAAAAATATATTCTTTTAAAAAATATACTAAATAATACTTGTGGCTCCTAAATAGACAAACCAAGTAGATAACCCCTTCTAATATAAATAGATATGCTATAAGCAATAAAAAAAAAGAAAAAAAGTTTTTTACATTTTTTTTATTAGATCACGACAGCAAAATGAGGCGGACTGAAATTGACGAAATGACTGTCGAAAAGCACTGTTGTCGAATCGACATTCTTCAATTGAATATACTTTTGTCGAAAAGCCGCATTTTTACCATTGCAGACATGTCGAATTTTAAAAATGTCGAATTGCAAAAAGTCGAATCTGAAACGGCAGGTTTTTTGACGAAAGGCACTGTATTGCATTGTCAAATCCAATTCGACAGGTGTTTTTTGTCGAAAATGCCCTGTTTTTCGACATTTGCGACAATTCGACCGCAATTGCATATGGCCCTATACATTTAGGTGAGGGGTGGAGAAGTGCATCGCTGGGTCCAAAGTAACATTCTGATGCGGGTCTGGCGATGTTGCTGTAGCCTCCTGGACCTAACACTTCTGAGCACACCAAGCTGAGAAGTTCTAAACATGATTACTATGGTGTGTTGTCATAAGATTGTCTGTCTGTTTGTTTTTCCTGGTACTGTATATTGTGCATATTTGTCGTTTCTCATTATGTATTTAAATTGAAGTCCTATAATAGATTTTCTGATCACTAGCTCTACCATATATTCCTCTTATGGGAATATTTTCTTAATGAAAATTTATAAAAGAAGACAAATATAATTGATTTCCAGATAACAATGTTAATTTTGTTTCAGATAATTATTTAAGGAAGCTTATGTGATGTTCCTTTTTACAATTTTTTCTTTTTTAATGGCAAGCATTTTTCCACAAATGTTTTTGGAAACACTCCTCCTGTTCCCTTCTATCCTTCCACAGCAAGTTGTGCTCTCTCCATCTGTTGCATTATTGTTATGTTCCTAGATCTTTTACAGTTGGACATTTCCACAATTATTAAATAGAGGAATTTCCTGACATCTGCTTCAAGTGTTTTGTTTCAATATAACATATTCAATAATTCATATAATATAATGTAACATTCATTCTAGGACAGTGGTTCTCAACGCCAGTCACTAAGTACCACCAACAGGCCATGTTTTGTGGATTTCTTTAATCGTGCACAGATGAGATGATCTTCTTCTTTTTTTTTTCTCTTGGTAAGTAATTATCCCACCTGTTTCCACAGACCAAAATCCTAAAACATGATCTGTCGGGGGTACTTGAGGGCTTGAGTTTAGAATAACTGATCTAGAATATAAGGGTAGATGGAAGCTCAACAATTCTACAGCAGTGATGGGCATTTACTACAAGGGCCACTTGTGGGCTGTACATTACCCTTAATTTCAAGAATAAGAAACCCACACAAAACCTAGGCACTCCCATATAACACAATTCCACATGCCTCCTACTTACTCCGACATTCCACCACATGGCACTTAGATCTTCCATTTGCTCCAAAGTAGCCCTAAATGCCCTGACATCCCACTTGTTCCAAAATAGCTGCACATGCCCAGAGGCCCTCACTTACCATAAAATACACAAACTCTCGATCTCGCATGTATTCCGAAGCATCACTACATGCCACCCAATGCCGCTTACACCTCCCCCACTCAACTTCACACCATGCCACATAGAAAAAAAACTTACTTGCACAGCCAGACCCCACAGAAGAAGGAAGGGGAGCATTTGGGCAGAATGTACTGAACTCTTCCCCCTTCTTCTCCATCATTCTCCTCATCTGATTGGTTGTTCTGTGTGACCTAATTGTGTGCAGAAGAAGTCTACGTGACACGACAGCTAATTGCTCTCACGCGGTCATATTCTAGCAAAGCCATGAATAAGGCAGAGTAAAGGAACAGAGCTAGGTGTCACAGGTGAAGATTCACTCAATTATCTGTTTTATTACTTTTTCACCCTTATTTAGCAAGTGAAGCTGGCTATAACCTGAAGACTTTCTTTTCAACAATTAACAAATTTGCTGGGTGAAATGAAAATTTGGTAATGTATGGGAGCAAATGACAAGTGACCATTTGCTCCCAAATGCAGAAGAATGGAAAAAAAGGGCCTCATTCAGACAAATCAGTTAAATGAAATGGATTTTACCAATTTGTCAGAATAACCGTTTTTGTCCCGTTTCCCGCGTTTGGGAGCAAATGTTTCTATTGTCATTGGTTCCCAAACATTACCAGATTTTTGTTTCAACCAAAGAATTGGTTGGACAGACAGAAAATCTTAAGGTTTATGGCTAGCTTAACTTGGTCCAACAAACAGAAATCTCGAAACATTAGCTCTTAGTGCTTGAGGAGCAGACTTGGGAGACGCTGCTTGACATCATCGAATATTGACCAGATGGGATGTAGTTATGTGACCGGTCACAACACCTCCCAACAGGAACTATTCCCTCTCATGGGTGTCCATGACACCAAGCCCGCAGGGGGGCTTCTTGCGCTCTCCCCCCCCCCCCTGCCGGCATTCCGCTGCCAGGATCCCGGGAGAGGGATGCTGACCGGTCACGCATACCCAACTCGGCCAGATTGCGTCCTTATTATGAAAACCCTAGTTTACATTCCAGAGATTGTCAGTCTTTTATTATTGGTTAGATTCAATCCTGGACCAAATAAATCTTCTCTAAAAATTCATAAAAGCATTGTGTCAATCATTTAGGGAAGAGTTTGCCAGCTGGAGGAAGCGGTTTCCAAGGAGACAGGAATCTGAATAATAATGAGAGAGCCTTGGAAAGCAAATAGCAATTGCTCTCAACTCCTGACTTCTGCTGAGATAATTTGCTTTGTTCACTACAGATCCTTTCCGAAGAAACCTTTCTACTTGCAACACAGATTTGCTAGAGTGCTTTATAATCCATCAACGTGTTTAATCATTGTGAGCAGCAAAGTAAAGTGGAACTCCACTCAGTGGTCATATGGTTTGTTGGTGGGCATTTTTGGAGGTTAGGGTTAGGCTGCGGAGAGGGGGGGGGGGGGGGGGGCGGCTATGTTTAGGCATCCCGGGGAGGGATAGGTTTAGGCTGTGGGAAGGGAGGGTAAGTGGGCCTTTGGGGGAAGATAAGATACTTGCCTTCCTCCTGTCGGCATTCTCACTGTTGGGATGCCGTGGTGTGTATTCAGGCCACCAGCATTTCAAACCCAACCCGTCACACCAACTGCCAGTGAGTCCTGGCCAACGATGTTTGGCAGTGTTTGGAGTGGTGGTGGGTAGCCACTACTGGTTTAGGGGCATAGCAACAGTCACCTTAAATAACTATTTGTCTGTGAATTATATAGCCTTAGGCTTATATCTCAATTTAAATACATATAAGGCTTTACTGTATGTTTTGCAATTCTCTTAACTACTGTATTACGTGTTATCAGATGGATGTAAGCCTTATTCTAAATTATTTTAATACCGATTTATATTCTGTTTTCCTTAAACTCATTGGTGTAAATTTACAAAGTAAAGTAATAAGGGTCTGTAATAATGAATACTAGATCAGGTTTGTTTTTTATTTATTGTACCTTTTTAAGACTTGTGGCCGAAACCACTGAAGATTTGGTGGCTTTGAAAAGTGCTGCTTAGTAAATGTACCCCTAAGTACAGTATTTGTTTGAACCATTTCTAGTGATGATGTGTCATTTTAAGAATATATAAATTTGTACTGCCAGTAATAAATATAAATAGAAATTAAAAAGTATAATAAATGATTCAAAATTATAAAAAAAATAGTAAAATATAAAATATTCACTTCTTCTTTTTTTAAGTAGAGAAATGCCCTTCTCGCAAATTCAGCTTTAAGCATACATCTATGGTTGGACAGGGTGATTGAGAAAATTGCTACTGACAGCACTAGCTCCTGTCTCCACACAGCTTATAGCACTGCCTGAAAGCTGTTTCTGTTTTTGTCCTACACTAACTCTCTGATTGCCCATCTGGAACATGATAAAAACTAGAATGGTCTCTGCAAAGGGTACATATGTTTGGCAGATTTATATGGCTCTATAAGATAACGTTATTTTGGTGCCAGATATCTCTACATATCCAGGTTTGTGGGACCTGCTAAACCAGTAGGGTGTAAATGTCGAAACAGCTCTTACCAGGCCTTTTTTAATTTGGAAATCAAGTTTTAGTGGTTTTCTGTGTTTTTTTTTTTAATCTTCCTCTTCTACTTCAAACATCTTGCTTTATAACCTATGAACTTTGGCATCTCATATAGCTCTGTATTTTATACTTTGTACCAGATATGGATCTGCTCATTAGTAGTGGTACAGGTACAGTTTAGGGATGAGCAAAATTTGTGCCTAGTTATGTATTTGCTGCAAAATTTAGAATGCTTTTCAGTCCAATTAAGCGTTAACCACTTAACTGACAATTTCTTCCCCAAAAAAACTGCTCCGAAATTTTTCCGGGTTATTGAGTGAATTAGGTGAAGAACATGAATTTAACCTTATCCAAAATGATTTTAGTTAAAAAAAAAATAAATAAAAAAGTATATATATTTTTTTAAAATAAGTAATTTTTCTTAAATATCAGAACATCGGTTGTGAAGATTGGTAACATTGCGACGTTACCTTTTACACCTCAGGCAGCTGCTAGGTGCACAGGGGGGTGCTGGGGGTGGCTTGAGGTGGGAAGGGTGCTGGGGGTGGCTTGAAGGGGGGGGGGGGGGGGGGTGGTGTTGGTTTACACTCTCCCAGCGGCTGCTATTGTCTGCAGCTGCAGGGTGGGGGGGTCCTGCTGTGCTGACCGATCGGCAGCACAGAAGCCCCATACACACTACCTGATCCCCGCCGACGGAGGGGACCCGGTGGGGTGCCGGCATCGGCAAGTGCACACACACTTGCCGATGCTAGCGGGGAAGGCAGCCACGGCGGGGGGCGGGGCAGTGGGAGGGGGGGGGAACAACAGACATACAGCATCTGCAGCATGGTTGTCGTTAATGAGGACTTCCCTCGTCTGTACATGTTTAGACGAGGGAGGGGGCCTTTAACGACATTGAGTGTACACACTGGACAAAATTGTGAAAGATCTCTGTCAGATTCGCCCTTCTTAGCGAGATCTTTCACTTTCTCGTCTAGTGTGTATGGTGCTTGAGGGGAGGTTACAGGGAGGCAGAGGGACCTTCCGGTTCCTCTGACAGCAGCAGCGGAGGGAAGTTTCTCTTCCCTGCCGCTGCTAACACTCTCTATCTGATTGGTCGCATCCTGTGCGACCAGGTCAGATAAAGCACTTGCTGGTATGGTTGCATCTGATGCGACCATGCCAGGCAAGTGGTTAAGAGTTCCCACACACAACAGATGTATAGCAAAGCCTAACGTGGTGAAGGTGTTCACCGGGTACCTCGACAGTTTGGTGTGGACTTCGCTGCTAATACCATATGATTTTCAGCCCCTATGTGGGCACCATGCGTAATTTATGCAGAGAAGTGTGAATATACACATTCCACAGAATGATGCAGCATAATTGGAACTTGAAGAGTGAATTTTTGGAATTTAGCATCTTTTGAAAATTGTCTTGTTCTAAAGTGAAACTCCATTTGTTAGTCTTGGCACTCTGTGTGCCTCTACATATTAAACACTGAATCATGCAAGGCTTCCTCTGGATCCTCCCTTGGTAGCTGCTGAACCAGCAGCAGCTGTGCAGACATATGTGACCATCTACGGTTTAGTTAACATAATGCTGCAAGAAAGGTTCAGTGAAGCAACAAGGGAAACAAAAGTAGGAACTACAATATTATGCAATATAATGCTTTAAAGATCCTCTATTATACCATACTCTAGACATACTGTACATTAATTACATCTTGCGCACGTGGTTGAGGCCCCGCTGTATGGGGTAAACCTTGAAAATGTGTAATCAGTCTTAACATTAATTGCTATAAGTTTGTCTTATTATTACATCTGATTTTTATATATTTTTGTTTCCCATGGGTATTTTTTGTGTTGAGGTCAACAAGAAAAGGGGAGGAGAGAGTATGTAACATGTGACAACAAATAGTACAAAGTGTTTTCTTATTTCTGTGACGGCACTATTCTTTTGCCCTTAGGGGTTTGAACTTCAACATTGAAAACTGGAATAATAATTGCAAATCACACCAGGGGCTGAATGTAATGCCGTCCAAGCTGGCCGGAGGTGCGGATTGCCAGCCAAACTCTGATGTTTTTTTTAAAGAGGCAGTCATTTCAAGGCAGGATTATGCCTTGTAAATGATTGCCGCTTTAAAAAAAAAAAGTCACAGTTCAGCCAGCAATCTGCTTTTCCAGCCAGCTTGGACGGCATTACATCGGACCCCAGGTTGCTGCTTTACATTTTGATGTCAAAACTGTAGATAATCAGCCCATAAAGTGTACTTTGGATTCATTAATGTTCGGCATGTATTGTGGGTGATGAGGGCTGGCATGAAATGGGGATTGTAGAAGAGTGTTTTGCATTGTGTGAAGATGCATTGTCAAGTTTGTATCTAGCTTCACTCGCCATGCTTCGGGGCAAGGTTCCTCGCTCCACTAGCCCTGCGCTCGCACAGGTTACCGTTCCCATTAGTAGTCCACGTGGATCGTAAAGTATGAAAAAGGTTAAAAAAAAAAAAAAAAATCATGAAAAACTCATGTCGAACTTGCACATGTCGACCTAACGAACCTGTCGACCTAGTGCATGTCGACGTTTAGTGGTCGACCCAATGCATGTCGACCTAACGACCGCAACCCAGCGGTGCCAGTGTATCATTCACTTCTCCCTAGACTGCGCTGCCAGTCAAATTCAACATCAGTGGGAATTGCAAATATTTATGTCCGGAACAATATAAGGAACAGGCAAGATTATCAACGCCCCAGGGTGACTATAGCCGATTGTTTTATATTGTATGCATATGTATGTATTTTAACAATTATTATGTCTAGAATAAATTTATATACATTTTTGACAATCCATCTGTTACATTAGTCAAGCGCTACCTTTTTATTCTTATTTACACACCCATAGGTCTGACTCGCCTACACCAGGTAGCAGCTCTCCTTATTAGAAACACAGTCCCAGTTGCGTCCGATTATACCCTTTGGTAGTTTTTTCTTTGGTCATTTTAAAGAGGGCATAGAAAAGGAAGGGAATATATATTTCCTGAAATCGTTACTAGAATTATTGTATATATTAGTGTGCATTGTTGAAAATGTTTCCTTGTTTCATTGACAGTAATTGCAACATTCACCTAAGTATCTGTACTTTTCGCCATGTGGATAATGCTTGCTATGAGCAGACACAATTGTTTGGTATTGTAGTTAGCATTAATGCATCTTCAAATACATTTTGCACAGCCATCTATTACAATCAATTCATGTCAAATTAAAATGCAATGAAACGGATAGGGACTTTAGCGACAGAGAGGCACATTATTCTGATAAGCTTCAAATCTGTAGCATGGTCTGTTAGCTGTAGTTACAGCTTTAGGTAGGATTCTAAATGGTTAATGTGTTTACTGATCAGATCTTCTTACATGTATGGAAAACGTACAATATTTAAACTCCAATTTTCATACATAGCCCCGACTTTTGTACCTACTGGTTGGCAGAACTCACAAAATTCCTCAATGTGAAATGGTTCAAAATTAGCCTATCCCAAAATGCCACTCTTTGGTAAAACTCTGCCCATTTTATTTAGCAGGCACTTCTGACCAGGATTTATGCTCAGTTACAGGATGTTTCATTTGCTGCTGACTAAAGTGACGTCTGTGCGTCTGTGGTAAGAAAACGGAAAACCCCACTAGGCCATAGGCAAACTAGGCAATTGCCTAGGACATTTGATATGCCTAGGGGCATCAGTAGCTTCTGCTGATTAAAATGATATGCGGCATGCCTATATTCTGTATGTAGCATTTCATATGCAGATACAGCCACAGTCTCACACAGTATAAAGGCATGCTGCATATCATTTTAATCAGCAGAAACTGCTTGTGCATCCTAGCCACATAGCAATGCAAATATGATGCATTTTCATAAAAAAAAGGTGCCGGACGTTGGCATTGAGGCAAGATTTATGAGGACACATCTGTATTCAAGCAGAGGCAGAGGTCACAGTGTTACTGGCATTGTGAGTGGTGTGTGCATGTGAGTGGGTTGGTTGTGCAGTAGTGTTCGGAATATGTGTAAGGAGCATTATGTGTGTCATGTAAAAATGCATTAATAATGTGCAACATATGTGTAAGGGGCACTGGGGGTCATTCCGAGTTGATCGCTAGCTGCCGTTGTTCGCAGCGCAGCGATCAGGCTAAAAATCGGCATTTCTGCGCATGCGTATGGGCCGCAGTGCGCACGCGCAACGTACTTTCACACAAAACTATGCAGTTTCACACAAGGTCAAGCGACGCTTTTCAGTCGCACTGCTGATCGGTGAGTGATTGACAGGAAAGGGGCATTTCTGTGAGGTAACTGACCATTTTCCAGGAGTGTGCTAAAAAACGCAGGCGTGTCAGGTAAAAAACGCAGGCGTGCCTGTGGAAACGGGGGAGTGGCTGGCCGAACGCAGGGCGTGTTTGTGACGTCAAAACAGGAACTAAACAGACTGAAGTGATCGCAAGGAAGGAGTAGGTCTGCAGCTACTCTAAAACTGCTTGGAAAAATTTCAGCACTATTCTGCTAACCTTTCGGTCGCACTTCTGCTAAGCTAAGATACACTCCCTGAGGGTGGCAGCTTAGCGTTTGCACTGCTGCTAAAAGCAGCTAGCGAGCGATCAACTCTGAATGAGGGCCACTATGTGTGTCATTATGTGTATAAGAGCATTAATAATGTGCGGCATATGTGTAACAGGGTACTACTGTATGTGTGTCATTATGTGTATAGTGGCACTAATAATGTGCAGCAAATGTGTAGGGGGCACTATGTGTGTCATTATGTGTATAAAGGCATTAATAATGTGTGGCATATGTGTAAGGGACATTATGTGTATAAGGGCATTAATAAAAGTTGTCATAATGTGTAAGGCACATTATTTTTATAAGGACATTAATAATGTGTTTCATATGTGTAAGGGTCATTACTGTGTGGAATTATGTGTATAAATGTATTACTAATGTGTGGTATTATGTGTATAAAGTGCTCTACTATGTGGCGTTGCGTATAGAAAGGGCACTACTGTGTCGTCTAATGTGAATAAAAAGCAATAGGGTGTGGTGTAATGTGAATAAGGAGCAATTCAGTGTTATGTAATGTGAATAAGGGGCTCTACTGTTAGGAGTAACGTTTATAAGGTAAAGTGATACTACTGCGGGATGTAATATGAATTATGGACACTATCGCATGATCAAATGTGAATAAAGTTGCAGTACTGTGTTGCGTAATTGGAATTGGAGTTACTATTGTTTGGCCATGTCCCTTGCCAGCAAAAACACACCCCTTGTTGGGCTGTGCGCCAAATGTGCGAATTGTTCCTATTTAAAATTTCTCTGACGTCCTAGTGGATGCTGGGAACTCCGTAAGGACCATGGGGAATAGACGGGCTCCGCAGGAGACTGGGCACTCTAAGAAAGAATTAGGACTACTGGTGTACACTGGCTCCTCCCTCTATGCCCCTCCTCCAGACCTCAGTTAGAATCTGTGCCCGGCTCGAGCTGGTTGCACACTAGGGGCTCTCCTGAGCTCCTAGTAAAGAAAGTATTTATTAGGTTTTTTATTTTCAGTGAGATCTGCTGGCAACAGACTCACTGCTACGAGGGACTTAGGGGAGAGAAGCGAACCTACCTGCTTGCAGCTAGCTTGGGCTTCTAGGCTACTGGACACCATTAGCTCCAGAGGGATCGAACACAGGCCCAGCCTCGGTCGTCCGGTACCGGAGCCGCGCCGCCGTCCCCCTTGCAGAGCCAGAAGAAAGAAGAACGTCCTGGAAATCGGCGGCTCAGGGGGGGGGGGGGGGGGGGGGGGCTGGGCTGCAAGTAGAGTACCTTAAAATGGCAAAAAACACATAATATAGTCTAATAAACTATATATGTGTAAAAATCCCCTGCCATAATATTAATAAAAGAGCGGGAGAAGCCCACCGAAAAAGGGGCGGGGCTATCTCCCTCAGCACACTGGCGCCATTTCCTCTTCACAGCTCCGCTGGAAGGACGCTCCCCAGGCTCTCCCCTGCAGTTTCCAGGCTCAATAGGGTAAAAAAGAGAGGGGGGGGGCACTAAATTTAGGCGCAAAACTGTATATTATAGCTGCTATAGGGAAAATCACTTTGTGTAGTGTAAATCCCTGTTTATATAGCGCTGTGGTGTGTGCTGGCATACTCTCTCTCTGTCTCCCCAAAGGACTTTGTGGGGTCCTGTCCTCAGTCAGAGCATTCCCTGTGTGAGTGCGGTGTGTCGGTACGGCTGTGTCGACATGTTTGATGAGGAGGCTTATGTGGAGGCGGAGCAGGTGCCGATAAATGGGATGTCACCCCCTGCGGGGTCGACACCAGAGTGGATGGATATGTGGAAGGTATTAACCGACAGTGTCAACTCCTTACATAAAAGGTTCGATGACATAACAGCTGTGGGACAGCCGGCTTCTCAGCCAGTGCCTGCCCAGGCGTCTCAAAGGCCATCAGGGGCTCAAAAACGCCCGCTACCTCAGATGGCAGACAAAGATGTCGACACGGAGTCTGACTCCAGTGTCGACGACGACGAGACTAATGTACATTCCACTAGGGCCATCCGTTGCATGACTACGGCAATGAAAAATGTGTTGCACATTTCTGACATTAACCCAGGTACCACTAAAAAGGGTATTATGTTTGGGGAGAAAAAGCAACCAGTGGTTTTTCCCCCTTCAGATGAGTTAAATGAAGTGTGTGAAGAAGCGTGGGCTTCCCCTGATAAAAAAACTAGTGATTTCTAAAAAGTTACTAATGGCGTACCCTTTCCCGCCAGAGGACAGGGTACGTTGGGAGACATCCCCGAGGGTGGATAAAGCGCTCACACGCTTGTCAAAAAAGGTGGCACTACCGTCTCAGGATACGGCCGCCTATAAGGAGCCTGCGGATAGAAAGCAGGAGGCTATCCTGAAGTCTGTATATACACACTCAGGTACTATACTGAGACCTGCTATTGCTTCAGCATGGATGTGCAGTGCTGCAGCAGCGTGGTCTGATTCCCTGTCTGATAATATTGATTCCCTTGACAGGGACACTATATTGCTAACCATAGAGCATATTAAAGACGTAGTCTTATACATGAGAGATGCACAGAGGGATATTTGCCGGCTGGCATCTAGAATAAATGCAATGTCCATTTCTGCCAGGAGAGTATTATGGACTCGGCAGTGGACAGGTGATGCGGATTCTAAAAGGCACATGGAGGTTTTGCCTTACAAGGGTGAGGAATTGTTTGGGGATGGTCTCTTGGACCTCGTTTCCACAGCGACAGCTGGGAAGTCGACATTTTTACCCCAGGTTCCCTCACAGCCAAAGAAAGCACCGTATTATCAGGTACAGTCCTTTCGGCCCCCGAAAGGCAAGCGGGTTAAAGGCGCGTCCTTCCTGCCCAGAGGCAGGGGTAGAGGGAAAAAGCTGCACCATACAGCCAGTTCCCAAGAACAGAAATCCTCCCCTGCTTCCACTAAATCCACCGCATGACGCTGGGGCTCCACTGATGGAGCCAGGTGCGGTGGGGGCCCGTCTCCGGAACTTCAGCGACCGGTGGGTTCGCTCACAGGTGGATCCCTGGGTTCTACAAGTGGTATCTCAGGGATACAAGCTGGAATTCGAGACGTCTCCCCCTCGCCGTTACCTCAAATCAGCCTTGCCAGCTACTCCCCCGGACAGGGAGGTAGTGCTGGCGGCAATTCACAAGCTGTTACTCCAGCAGGTGATGATAAAAGTTCCCCTCCTTCAACAGGGACGGGGTTACTATTCCACAATGTTTGTGGTACCGAAACCAGACGGTTCAATGAGACCCATTCTAAATTTGAAATCCTTGAACACTTATATAAGAAGGTTCAAGTTCAAAATGGAATCGCTCAGGGCGGTTATTGCAAGCCTGGAAGAAGGGGATTACATGGTATCACTGGACATCAAGGATGCTTACCTGCATGTTCCCATTTACCCACCTCACCAGGTGTACCTCCGTTTTGTGGTACAAGACTGCCATTACCAATTCCAGACGTTGCCGTTTGGTCTGTCCACGGCACCGAGGGTATTTACCAAGGTAATGGCCGAAATGATGATACTCCTTCGAAAGAAGGGAGTTATAATTATCCCATACTTGGACGATCTCCTTATAAAGGCGAGGTCCAGGGAGCAGTTGTTGGTCGGAGTAGCACTATCTCAGGAAGTGCTACAACAGCACGGCTGGATTCTGAATATTCCAAAGTCGCAGCTGGTTCCTACGACGCGTCTGCTGTTCCTGGGTATGATTCTGGACACAGAACAGAAGAATGTGTTTCTCCCGGAGGAGAAGGCCAAGGAGTTGTCATCTCTGGTCAGAGACCTCCTGAAACCAAAACAGGTGTCGGTGCATCACTGCACGCGAGTCCTGGGAAAGATGGTAGCTTCTTACGAAGCAATTCCATTCGGCAGGTTCCATGCAAGGATCTTTCAGTGGGATCTGTTAGACAAGTGGTCCGGATCGCATCTTCAGATGCATCGGCTGATCACCCTGTCCCCGAGGGCCAGGGAGTCTCTGCTGTGGTGGCTGCAGAGTGCTCATCTTCTAGAGGGCCGCAGATTCGGCATACAGGACTGGGTCCTGGTGACCACGGATGCAAGCCTCCGAGGTTGGGGGGCAGTCACGCAGGGAAGAAACTTCCAAGGACAATGGTCGAGTCAGGAGGCTTCCCTACACATAAATATTCTGGAACTAAGGGCCATTTACAATGCCCTAAGTTAGGCAAGACCCCTGCTTCAAAACCAGCCGGTGCTGATTCAGTCAGACAACATCACGGCGGTCGCCCATGTAAACCGACAGGGCGGCACAAGAAGCAGGATGGCGATGGCAGAAGCCACAAGGATTCTCCGATGGGCGGAAAATCACGTACTAGCACTGTCAGCAGTATTCATTCCGGGAGTGGACAACTGGGAAGCAGACTTCCTCAGCAGGCACAACCTCCACCCGGGAGAGTGGGGACTTCATCCAGAAGTTTTCCAACTGATTGTAAACCGTTGGGAAAGGCCACAGGTGGACATGATGGCGTCCCGCCTAAACAAAAATCTAAAAAGATATTGTGCCAGGTCAAGGGACCCTCAGGCGATAGCTGTGGACGCTCTAGTGACACCGTGGGTGTACCAGTCGGTTTATGTGTTCCCTCCTCTTCCTCTCATACCAAAGGTGCTGAGGATAATAAGAAAGAGAGGAGTAAGAACTATACTCATCGTTCCGGATTGGCCAAGAAGGTCTTGGTACCCGGAACTACAAGAAATGATCTCAGAGGACCCTTGGCCTCTGCCTCTCAGACTGGACCTGCTACAGCAGGGGCCCGGTCTGTTCCAAGACTTACCGCGGCTGCGTTTGACGGCATGGCGGTTGAACGCCGGATCCTGATGGAAAAGGGCATTCCGGTTGAAGTCATTCCTACGCTGATAAAAGCTAGGAAAGATGTGACAGCAAAGCATTATCACCGCATATGGCGAAAATATGTTGCTTGGTGTGAGGCTATGAAGGCCCCCACAGAAGAATTTCAGCTGGGTCGATTTCTGCACTTCCTACAGTCAGGAGTGACTATGGGCCTAAAATTGGGATCCATTAAAGTCCAGATTTCAGCCCTGTCTATTTTCTTTCAAAAAGAACTGGCTTCACTGCCTGAAGTTCAGACGTTTGTTAAAGGAGTGCTGCATATTCAGCCCCCTTTTGTGCCCCCAGTGGCACCTTGGGATCGCAACGTTGTGTTGGATTTCCTAAAATCACATTGGTTTAAGCCACTTCAGACCGTGAAATTAAAATATCTCACGTGGAAAGTGGTCATGCTTTTGGCCTTGGCTTCGGCTAGGCGGGTGTCAGAATTGGCGGCTTTGTCCTGTAAAAGCCCCTATCTGATCTTCCATATGGACAGAGCAGAATTGAGGACGCGTCCCAAATTCCTCCCTAAGGTGGTATCAGCGTTTCATTTGAACCAACCTATTGTGGTGCCTGCGGCTACTCGGGACTTGGAGGCTTCCAAGTTGCTGGACGTAGTCCGGGCCCTGAAAATCTATGTTTCCAGGACGGCTAGAGTCAGAAAGACTGACTCGCTGTTTATCCTGCATGCACCCAACAAGTTGGGTGCTCCTGCTTCTAAGCAGACTATTGCTCGCTGAATCTGCTCCACGATTCAATTTGCACATTCTGCGGCTGGACTGCCGCATCCTAAATCAGTCAAAGCCCATTCCACGAGGAAGGTGGGCTCTTCTTGGGCGGCTGCCCGAGGGGTCTCGGCTTTACAACTTTGCCGAGCTGCTACCTGGTCGGGATCAAACACGTTTGCAAAATTCTACAAGTTTGATACCCTGGCTGAGGAGGACCTTGAGTTTGCTCATTCGGTG
Organism: Pseudophryne corroboree; assembly: GCF_028390025.1. NCBI lineage: Eukaryota > Metazoa > Chordata > Amphibia > Anura > Myobatrachidae > Pseudophryne > Pseudophryne corroboree. The sequence goes on from NC_086446.1 coordinate 406,712,153, forward strand.
CTGCAGAGTCATCCGCACTCTCCCGCCCGTTTGGGAGCTTTGGTATAATCCCCATGGTCCTTACGGAGTTGCCAGCATCCACTAGGACGTCAGAGAAAATAAGAATTTACTCACCGGTAATTCTATTTCTCGTAGTCCGTAGTGGATGCTGGGCGCCCATCCCAAGTGCGGATTGTCTGCAATACTTGTATATAGTTATTGCCTAACTAAAGGGTTATTGTTATGAGCCATCTGTTCGTGAGGCTCAGTTGTTATTCATACTGTTAACTGGGTATAGTATCACGAGTTGTACGGTGTGATTGGTGTGGCTGGTATGAGTCTTACCCGGGATTCCAAATCCTTTCCTTATTGTGTCAGCTCTTCCGGGCACAGTTTCCCTAACTGAGGTCTGGAGGAGGGGCATAGAGGGAGGAGCCAGTGCACACCAGTAGTCCTAATTCTTTCTTAGAGTGCCCAGTCTCCTGCGGAGCCCGTCTATTCCCCATGGTCCTTACGGAGATACCAGCATCCACTACGGACTACGAGAAATAGAATTACCAGTGAGTAAATTCTTATTATAAGGGGTACAGACACCAAAATAAGGACTGCTATGGGTGAGGGGTGATGGTGCTGGGAAAGAGGTGCAAGGTCAGAGGTGGAACCAGCAGTGGTGCTAGGGGGCACCAGCCAAAATCTTGCCTAGGGCATCATATTGGTTAGGGCCGGCTCTGGTTGTTCCTGCAGTATATAAAGTTGTCTGTTTATACAGCATTGCTGACAATGTTGGTGTTGTGTAGAAAAAGGTATAATTACAATGAAAATAATTTATTCAGATGAGCTATAAGTTTATTCTCCTAGCTGACCACCTATAGAAATACTAAAAGTTTAATAAGCTTACTAGTGACCACTAAGGGGGAGATGTATTATAGTGGCAGAGATTGTGCTGCTATAGCACTTCCTGTTTCAAAAACCTAGCAGGGCCGATAATGATAGGCATCCCGCCACATACCACCTCCTTAATACATAGGGGAGAACCGGTATCGGCTCAGAGTGCTATTTGGACACCCAAATGGGTAATTTTTCACACATTTCCGCTTGCACCCCTGTAGGGTGTGATCTGAAATGTCGGCGCTGGCAGCCGATCGCGCCCAAACAGAGCTACAATTGAATAGCTCTGTTAGGCCGCCATCTGCTGGCTACCGGCGCAAATTGCATTTGAATTCTGCTTATGTGCACCAATACTGCTCCCCTCATGTATTAATGCAGCGGTGTGTGCACAGTGACTGGCGTTCTGCACCCCTATCATTATCTGCGCTGCCATCTTTCATATAACTCGTCGATATGCAGGGCGATGTAAGAACAGTGAGTGGCACTGACCGTGCCGACACCTGCAGTTATCGATTTTGATAGCTGCAGGTGTCGATGCCCTATTTCCACAGCAGAGTCAGTGCTGACCCTGGCTATGGCGGTTGCTGGCTTCGGGCTGCATGTGAGATCTCGTGTGAATAGCGATATCTTGCATATGTGCACTGGAGCCGGCAAGGCAGGGAGCTGATGTGCTGTTACTCAGGCGGAGATTGCCGGGGGGGAAGGGGGAGGTGGGGAGTTTTCACTCCCCCGCTCCGGCAGACAAGATGTTCATACATGTCGTCGCTGTTTCTTCCTGCTCTGCCTCGGTAATGAGTAAAAGCAGGAAGTGTTATAGCTGCACGATCCGTAATACATCTCCTCCTCTGTGCCTGCTCTGTTAGGGAAACACCTCTTCTAACATTTAATCCTGCAGAGAAATGACGGAGAGTATAATGGACATACTGGGGCTATGCAGGGTTGGTCGCAAGATGGGTATAATTTACACTTCAAAAAACAATATATTTCAACCCAGATGTGTATGCTACACGTGTGCAGATTATACTTACAAATAACACCCGGTATACATTATGGGCCTAATTCTGAGTTGATCGCAGCAGCAAATTTGTTAGCAGTTGGGCAAAACCATGTGCACTGCAGGAGGAGCAGATATAATATGTGCAGAGAGAGTTCGATTGGGTGGGGTGTATTCAAACTGAAATCTAAATTACAGTGTAAAAATAAAGCAGCCAGTATTTACTCTGCACAGAAACAAAATAACCCACCCAAATCTAACTCTCTCTGCAAATGTTATATCTGCCCCCCTGCAGTGCACATGGTTTTGCCCAATTGCTAACAAACTTGCTGCTGCGATCAACACAGAATTACCCCCAATGTTCACTCATGTCCATGTTTTTAACCACATTTGGTTTACTTGTATCACAGTAGAATAAACTTTGCTAATGCACACATACAAAAGCCTAATTTATCCTTCACCAGTGGTTCTCCACTCTAGTTCTCAAGTACAGGTCATATGTTCAGCATTTCTGTTTATAGAAACAAGTGCAATGATTAATGTCACAGCAAAATAGAGCAACTTACCTTTGTATTATTATTATTATTATCCCTAATTTATATGGCGCCACAAGGGTTCCTCAGCGCCCAGTTACAGAGTACATAAACAAGTTATCAATATAGGAAAACAGCAACTTACAGTTGAAGACATTAAAGGACAAGTACAGGGTAAATAAACATGTCTACATCAGCAGATGACACTGACATAAGTATCAGGTGGCAGAAAACTGTGGAATATGGTGCAGTTGAAGATTATTAAAGTAAGAAAAGGATAAGCACATGAGGGAAGATGGCCCTATCCGTGAGAGCTTACATTCTAAAGGAGCAGGGCAGACAGGGGTGACACAGATGGGACACATTATTAAGGAAATCCAGAAAAAATGACCTGGTGGTGGCACTTGAGAACTGGAAACCCTGCCCTACACAACTGTCTTAGTACTCACTCTCCATCAGACCCACTATATTTCTGTAAGTATGAACACTCCAGCACACCTCTCACCTGCCCTGATGCAGGCAGGATAGTCTGATTAGAGGGATCTGTCTTGTAGGGGTGGTCTTCTGTATGCTGGCGGTCGGGCTCCCGGCGCTCAGTATACCGGCGCCGGGAGCCCGACAGCCGGCATACCGACACTTATTTTCCCTCGTGGGGGTCCACGACCCCCATAGAGGGAGAATAAAATAGTGTAGCGCGCCACCGTGCCCGTAGCGTGGTGAGCGCAGCGAGCCCGCAAGGGGCTCATTTGCGCTCGCCACGCTGTCGGTAAGCCGGCGGTCGGGCTCCCGGCGCCGGGATGCTGGTCGCCGGGAGACCGACCGCCGGCCAGCCGTAGTGAACCCGTCTTGTAGTCCTAACAGTCTACTAGCTAGATGCGTCATCACTTGGAAAGTGATAAAATGGAGAGTGAAAAAGTGCAAGCCAATCTGGTCCTAACTGCCATGTCACAGGCTGTGTTTGAAAAATGTCAGTTAGGAGCTGATTGGCTGGTACTTTTTCACTCTACATTTTATCACTTTCCAAGCGATGATGCATCCATCTTTTTCCATTGGTCAGTATTTTAGGAGTTATGTACTGTTCTAAGGTACGAATGGTTGTATTGAGGTGAACTGGTCATGGGATGACCTAGTGCTTCAGGTCGCACTCAACATTATGCCTGATTTGGAGTCGCACACAAAAGCACACGCAGCAGCGTCTATTAGTGGTTGTCCATCTGTGAGTTTATGCAAATGGCCTACAAGCTTCTTCCCTTGTGTACATCCATACCACCGAATGCTTAAGGCCTACTTTTAGTGTTTGTGCATGCTGTAATACTGATTTGCATGTCCTTACTCTACCTTCAGTCGCACCGGGTTCGGTATGAAATACCGTTCGTCAGGATGCCGGCGGTCACATGAACAACACCGACATCCCGATGTCGGAGGGGGTAAGTATTTCCTCCCATACTCTAACCCAAACCTCCGTGGTGGAGGGTAGGGCTAACCACCCTCCTAGTGCCTAACACTAACCCCCTCCCTGGGCCCTAACCCTATCCGTGACCCTGATACTTACCTTCGGTATGTCGTCTGTCAGTGTTCCGGCGCTGGTCTCCCGAGTGGTGTCGGGATTCCGGTATCTGTCACATGACTACCGGCATCCCATTCATCTGGATGCTAAATGCATCTGGATTCTAATCTAAACTTGCACCAGCCCCGTGGCAAGAGTCGTTTCTTCATCTGACCATGCTCCTATGCTTGCTTTTTTGCATGAAATACTAGCCACTGCCCAGGAATGCACATTTTTATGCCACCTTTCTATTACCGCCTGAATGTATTGCAACAGCACCTTTGTGCATTCTCTTTGTGCAACGCATGCACCATAGAGGTTATCAAAAATTTCCGCTCATGCACAGTTGCAATTAATGGCTCAACTAAGTGAACATGCCATTGCTTGTGATTTGGAATCAGGCACATAAGGTGGCATTTTTCAAACATCTGCAAAGTTGACCGGTATGCTCCAGCTATTTCATGTATGTTATTCTGTTTACTGTTTTGTGGATTATTCCGTTTACTATTACACTGCTTAAGCTGGAATCAGCCAGAACTTAAATATGGAGTGTGCTTTGTTGTTCCTTTAAGAAGAGAGCATTGTAGCATACCTTTATGTGTTACAGATTTGCCCACCACCAGGACGTATCATCATGATAACAGTTTGACTCAGCAACAGCTTGCCTCAGTGCTAAATATATATTATATTGCAGCTATTTATAAATAAAGTGAGCTTGTGACTGAGTAAAAGCATATTGTGCAAAGATGCTAGGTCTCATAGCCTGTGTTAAATGTGCCATAGTCAAGACATACGCAAGGGCTGTAAATCCCAAATGAAATATTATGTATCTGTATATCTGATATACAAAGTCCATGATCTTATTAAACTAAAGATCATTTAAAGGCTAGCATCACCTTTTTCACCATTTTAGTATAGCAATTCTCTTAATCCCTCACTGCCGTATCATCCCTGATATCGTTAAGTTTGCACTTGTACAAGCAAACGTAATAACAGCTGTACTGTAATTTGCCAGTAATTATGCGAGGATTAAAAATATGGCTGTGCAACCCAATACACTAGCTCAAGATGAGAAAACCAGCATTTCAGGAACCACGTAATTGAAAACGTTAGACTGTTTTGTCTTTAGTTTAAATCTGTGAGGCATGGGAGTGATAAAAGCCAAAGCTTTTTTTTATACAGCTGCTGCCTTAATTATTGCTAAATAAATACAATTACGTGACTATTTATGCAACTAACCCACCACATGCCTTCATATCACTGGTGAACAATTATAGTACAAGTGTAACAATAAAAACCCAAAAAACATAACTATACAAAAATAAAACAATCCACATTGAATACCAAAATATTTATATTTCTAGCACTATACAAACTGTATAAAGCATAATGGTGTCAAAGTATTTAAACCTGGTTTATTAGAACGTCTACAACGTGGTTTGAGGCTTCAGTCTCATATCTTACTATGAAACTGCAATATATATTTGCTGCATGGGCACATTGGCTATGTAGGGAAATGTGAAACTACAGTACATTGTAAGTATATTTGCTGTCTGGTAGCATGTGAGACTACATGTAGTATAGTGGTTGCAGGGGTGGGCACAATGGCCCTCATTCCGAGTTGATCGCTAGCTGCGTACGTTCGCAGCGCAGCGTTCAGGCCAAAAAATGGCAATTCTGCGCATGCGTATGGGGCGCATTGCGCACGCGCGTCGTACTTTCACAAAAGCCTATGCAGTTTTACACAAGCTGGAGCGACGCTTTTCAGTTGCACTGCTGGCCGCAGAGTGATTGACAGGAAGTGGGTGGTAACTGACCGTTTTTTTTGGGAGTGTGTGAAAAAACGCAGGCGTGCCAGATACGCAGGAGTGGCTGGAAAAACGTAGGCGTGGCTGGCCGAACACAGGGCGTATTTGTGACGTCAAAACAGGAACTAAATAGTCTGAAGTGATCGCAAGGTAGGTTAGGTCTGCAGCTACTCTGAAACTGCACAAATTTTTTTTGTAGCAGCGCTGCGATCCTTTCGTTCGCACTTCTGCTAAGATACACTCCCAGAGGGCGGCGGCTTAGCGTTTGCACTGCTGCTAAAAGCAGCTAGCGAGCGAACAACTCGGAATGAGGGCCAATATTTCTAGAGGTGGATTTTTAAATGCATACTCTTAAAAACTTTACCGCAGGTTTTACTCAGATCGTTATACTGTGAGCAGTGTCAGCAGCAGTCTGCTTCTCAGTCAGAGACAAAGGTTATAGCTAACCTATCCTCAGAATTGGCAACTGCCAGGACAAATAGAGAGGTCCTTCAGTCACAAGCATTACACACCTAAGCCTATTTGGCTCAAAGGTAGCAAGGAGTTTTGATTTGAGTCAGAGACACCTCCAAACAGGATACCTCTCCACTCCTCAGCCAAAACAAATGTACGGTTACTCCCTAGAAGTAATATCTAGCCCTTAGAGAACTAGTAGCTCCCTCAGAAGGGGTTGAACTTATATTAGAGACTGTAAGGGGAATCCTACAGATACCTCATAAGGACCGAGAGTTCATATTAGATCACCCCTGATAAGAAGCTCCTTATCCCAGGGAACTTCTAACTTATTCCTTTTTTCTCTAACGTCCTAGTGGATGCTGGGAACTCCGTAAGGACCATGGGGAATAGCGGGCTCCGAAGGAGGCTGGGCACTCTAGAAAGATTTAGGACTACCTGGTGTGCACTGGCTCCTCCCACTATGACCCTCCTCCAAGCCTCAGTTAGATTTCGTGCCCGGCCGAGGTTGGATGCACACTAGGGGCTCTCCTGAGCCCTTAGAAAGAAAGTATAGTTTTAGGTTTTTTATTTTCAGTGAGACCTGGACACCATTAGCTCCAGAGGGATCGACCGCAGGCCCAGTCCTTGGTGTTCGGTCCCGGAGCCGCGCCGCCGTCCCCCTTACAGAGCCAGAAGCAAGAAGAGGTCCGGAAAAACGGCGGCAGAAGACATCAGTCTTCACCAAGGTAGCGCACAGCACTGCAGCTGTGCGCCATTGCTCCTCATGCACACTTCACACTCCGGTCACTGAGGGTGCAGGGCGCTTGGGGGGGGGCGCCCTGAGCTGCAATAAAAACACCTTGGCTGGCAAAAATACCACAATATATAGCCCTAGAGGCTATATATGTGGTAAATTCCCCTGCCAGAATCCAGAAAAAAGCGGGAGAATAGGCCGCGGAAAAGGGGCGGAGCTATCTCCCTCAGACACACTGGCGCCATTTCTCCTTCACAGATCCGCTGGAAGGAAGCTCCCTGGCTCTCCCCTGCAGTCTACACTTCAGAACAGGGTAAAAACAGAGAGGGGGGGGCACTAAATTTGGGCGCAATACATATATAATATAAAAAGCAGCTATAGGGGACATAACTCAGTTAGTCCCTGCATTATATAGCGCTCTGGTGTGTGCTGGCATACTCTCACTCTGTCCCCCCAAAGGGCTTTTGTGGGTCCTGTCCTCATTCGGAGCATTCCTTGTGTGTGTGCGGTGTGTCGGTACGGCTGTGTCGACATGTTTGATGAGGATAATGATGTGGAGGCGGAGCAGATGCCTTTAGAAGGGATGTCACCCCCTGCGGGGCAGACACCTGAGTGGATGGGCTTATGGAAAGTAATGAGTGCACGTATAGACTCCTTATATAAGAAAATCGACGACATGCCAAATGTGGGACAGCCGACTTCTCAGCTCGTGCCTGCCCAAGCGTCGCATGGGTCGTCAGGGGCTCTAAAACGCCCGCTACCTCAAGCAGACCCAGATGTCGACACTGATACTGACACCAGTGTCGACGACGATGAGTCAAACCTGATGCCCACTAAGGCCATTCACTGTATGATTGAGGCAATGAAAGAGGTGTTAAACATTTCTGATATAACTACTGGTACCACTAAAAAGGGTATTATGTTTGGAGAGAAAAAACTACCCGTAGTTTTTCCCCTATCAGATGAATTAAATGAAGTGTGTGAAGAAGCGTGGGCTTTCCCTGATAAAAAATTGGTAATTCCTAAGAAGGTACTAATGGCGTTCCCTTTCCCGCCAGAGGATAGGTCACGTTGGGAAACACCCCCTAGAGTGGATAAAGCGCTCACACGTTTGTCTAAAAAGGTGGCACTACCGTCTCCGGATACGGCCGCCCTCAAGGAACCTGCTGATAGAAAGCAGGAGGCGATCCTGAAGTCTGTATATACACACACAGGCATTATACTTAGGCCAGCTATTGCGTCAGCTTGGATGTGCAGTGCTGCCACTGCTTGGTCAGATAAACTGTCAGAAAATATTGACACATTAGACAGAGACACGATCCTGTTAACCATAGACCATATAAAAGACTCAGTCTTTTATATATGAGAGATGCACAGAGGGAAATCTGCCGACTGGCATCTAAAGTAAGTGCATTGTCCATTTCTGCTAGGAGAGGCTTATGGACTCGCCAGTGGACAGGAGATGCAGATTCTAAAAAGCACATGGAAGTGTTGCCATATAAGGGTGAGGAATTATTTGGGGATGGTCTCTCGGACCTAGTTTCCACAGCAACGTCTGGGAAGTCAGCATTTTTACCCCATGTCCCCTCACAGCCTAAGAAGGCGCCGTTTTATCAGGTTCAGTCCTTTCGGACCCAGAAAAACAGGCGTGGAAAAGGCGGGTCTTTTCTGTCCAGAGGCAGAGGTAGGGGAAAAAGGCTGCAACAAACAGCAGGTTCCCAGGAGCAAAAGTCCTCCCCCGCTTCCTCTTCCAAGTCCGCCGCATGACGGTGGGGCTCCACAGGCGGAGCCAGGTACGGTGGGGGGTCGCCTCAAAAATTTCAGCGATCAGTGGGTTCGTTCACAGGTGGATCCCTGGATCCTGCAAATAGTATCTCAGGGGTACAAGCTGGAATTCGAGGCGTCCCCACCCCACCGGTTCCTAAAATCTGCCTTGCCAATTGCTCCCTCAGACACGGAGGCGGTGCTAACGGCAATTCACAAGCTGTATTCTCAGCAGGTGATAATCAAGGTACCCCTACTTCAACAAGGCCGGGGTTATTATTCCACTCTATTTGTGGTACCGAAACCGGACGGTTCGGTGAGACCCATTCTAAATTTGAAATCCTTGAACACATACATAAAGAAATTCAAGTTCAAGATGGAATCGCTCAGGGCGGTTATTGCAAGCCTGGACGAGGGGGATTACATGGTATCCCTGGACATCAAGGATGCTTACTTGCATGTCCCCATTTACCATCCTCACCAGGAGTACCTCAGATTTGTGGTACAGGATTGCCATTACCAATTCCAGACGCTGCCGTTTGGACTGTCCACGGCACCGAGGGTATTTACCAAGGTTATGGCGGAAATGATGATACTCCTTCGAAGAAAGGGAGTTTTAATTATCCCGTACTTGGACGATCTCCTAATAAAAGCGAGGTCCAAGGAACAGTTGTTGGTGGGAGTAGCACTATCCCAGGAAGTGCTGCACCAGCACGGCTGGATTCTGAATATCCCAAAGTCACAGCTGGTTCCGACGACACGGCTACTGTTCCTGGGTATGATTCTGGATACAGTCCAGAGAAAAGTGTTTCTCCCGGAGGAGAAAGCCAGGGAGTTGTCATCTCTAGTCAGAGACCTCCTGAAACCAAAACAGGTATCAGTGCATCACTGCACGCGGGTCCTGGGAAAGATGGTGGCTTCTTACGAAGCAATTCCCTTCGGCAGGTTCCATGCCAGAATCTTTCAGTGGGACCTGTTGGACCAGTGGTCCGGATCGCATCTTCAGATGCATCGCTTAATAACCCTGTCTCCAAGAACCAGGGTGTCTCTACTGTGGTGGCTGCAGAGTGCTCATCTTCTAGAGGGCCGCAGGTTCGGCATACAGGACTGGGTCCTGGTGACCACGGATGCCAGCCTTCGAGGCTGGGGGGCAGTCACACAGGGAAGAAACTTCCAAGGACTATGGTCGAGTCAGGAGACTTCCCTTCACATAAATATTCTGGAACTAAGGGCCATCTACAATGCCCTAAGTCAAGCAAAATCCCTGCTCCTACACCAGCCGGTGCTGATCCAGTCAGACAACATCACGGCAGTCGCCCATGTAAATCGACAGGGCGGCACAAGAAGCAGGATGGCGATGGCAGAAGCCACAAGGATTCTCCGATGGGCGGAGAATCATGTACTAGCACTGTCAGCAGTGTTCATTCCGGAAGTGGACAACTGGGAAGCAGACTTCCTCAGCAGACACGACCTCCACCCGGGGGAGTGGGGACTTCACCCAGAAGTCTTCCAGATGCTGCTAAACCGTTGGGAAAAACCACAGGGGGACATGATGGCGTCCCGTCTCAACAAAAAGTTAAAAAAATATTGCGCCAGGTCAAGGGACCCTCAGGCGATAGCTGTGGACGCTCTGGTAACACCGTGGGTGTACCAGTCGGTTTATGTGTTCCCTCCTCTGCCTCTCATTCCAAAGGTATTGAGAATAATAAGAAAGCGAGGAGTAAACACAATTCTCGTGGTTCCGGATTGGCCAAGACGAGCGTGGTACCCGGAACGTCAAGAGATGCTCTCAGAGGACCCGTGGCCTCTACCGCTCAGACAGGACCTGCTACAGCAGGGGCCCTGTCTGTTCCAAGACTTACCGCGGCTGCGTTTGACGGCATGGCGGTTGAACACCGGATCCTAAAGGAAAAGGGTATTCCGGAAGAAGTCATTCCTACGCTTATTAAGGCCAGGAAAGATGTTACGGCAACGCATTATCACCGCATATGGCGAAAATATGTTGCATGGTGCGAGGCCAATAAGGCCCCAACAGAGGAATTTCAACTAGGTCGATTTCTGCATTTCCTGCAAGCAGGAGTGGATATGGGCCTAAAACTAGGCTCCTTTAAAGTACAGATCTCGGCTCTGTCGATTTTCTTTCAAAAAGAACTAGCTTTAGTACCTGAAGTTCAGACTTTTGTAAAAGGAGTGCTGCATATTCAGCCCCCGTTTGTGCCTCCAGTGGCACCTTGGGATCTCAACATGATGTTGAGTTTCTTAAAATCACATTGGTTTGAGCCACTAAAAACCGTGGATCTGAAATATCTCACGTGGAAAGTGGTCATGTTATTAGCCTTGGCTTCAGCCAGGCGAGTGTCAGAATTGGCGGCTTTATCATGTAAAAGCCCTTATCTGATTTTCTATATGGATAGGGCAGAGTTGAGGACTCGTCCCCAATTTCTCCCTAAGGTGGTGTCAGCGTTTCACCTGAACCAGCCTATTGTGGTGCCGGCGGCTACTAGTGAATTGGAGGACTCCAAGTTGCTAGACGTTGTCAGGGCCCTGAAAATATATGTTTCCAGGACGGCTGGAGTCAGAAAATCTGACTCGCTGTTTATCCTGTATGCACCCAACAAGTTGGGTGCTCCTGCTTCTAAGCAGTCTATTGCTCGCTGGATTTGTAGTACAATTCAGCTTGCACATTCTGTGGCAGGCATGCCACAGCCAAAATCTGTAAAGGCCCATTCCACAAGGAAGGTGGGCTCATCTTGGGCGGCTGCCCGAGGGGTCTCGGCTTTACAGCTTTGCCGAGCAGCTACTTGGTCAGGGGCAAATACGTTTGCAAAATTCTACAAATTTGATACCCTGGCTGAGGAGGACCTGGAGTTCTCTCATTCGGTGCTACAGAGTCATCCGCACTCTCCCGCCCGTTTGGGAGCTTTGGTATAATCCCCATGGTCCTTACGGAGTTCCCAGCATCCACTAGGACGTTAGAGAAAATAAGAATTTACTCACCGGTAATTCTATTTCTCGTAGTCCGTAGTGGATGCTGGGCGCCCATCCCAAGTGCGGATTGTCTGCAATACTTGTAAATAGTTATTGTTAACAAAAGGGTTATTGTTGAGCCATCTGTTGAGAGGCTCAGTTGTTTTCATACTGTCAAACTGGATATTGTATCACGAGTTGTACGGTGTGATTGGTGTGGCTGGTAAGAGTCTTACCCGGGATTCTAAATCCTTCCTTATTATGTCTGCTCGTCCGGGCACGGTGTCCTAACTGAGGCTTGGAGGAGGGTCATAGTGGGAGGAGCCAGTGCACACCAGGTAGTCCTAAATCTTTCTAGAGTGCCCAGCCTCCTTCGGAGCCCGCTATTCCCCATGGTCCTTACGGAGTTCCCAGCATCCACTACGGACTACGAGAAATAGAATTACCGGTGAGTAAATTCTTATTTTCTTTCCTGCTGATAGAAGCCTAGGAATCCACCCTCAGTGGATTCTATAGTTACACGGATTTCTTAGTAGATCGTATATGATCTTGTGAACTTCATTCCCTAATAAAATCCTCCGCATAAAAACAGGCACATCATCATGACCGCATGATGACCAGCCACCAGCTGGCTACACTGTCGGCCTTAAATCATAAGTAGTAAAAATGTTGTAAATATATAGAGGGCATAGTGTACAGGGTGTACATGCCTACACGGCCCTGGCCACACCTTTTCTTCTCCTCATGATTGGCCGTTGAACAGTTTCATCCCCAGGCCCGTGAGGGCCTTAATCTGACCCTGCTTCTAACAGAAAGGCTTCCAGGGAAATAGAAATGGGACTACTCAATCTGGGATTTAATAGTAGGAAATTTCGGCTTGTAGCTCCTGGTTACTGTCAGAGACGGCAGACACAGGCTAAGTAAACGGTGGGGCAGGTTCTTTTCCAACAGAAATTCCCTGTTCGGCTCATGATTAAATAAGTGGTTTCACAGGCCAGTAGATCCACTTATCTCCCATCTACAGCCCAACCTTCAAGCGAGCGTACACTGCTTCTTCAGCTTCGCGGCCACCAGGCTTTAGAAGTAGAGTCACAGTAGCCTCAGACGACACCAAGGGTTCCACGCTGCAGTTCAGGACGCTGCAGTTCAGGACCTCAGTGACCAGTTGCTCAAAGGTATTGGTTAGCTCTGCAAGCGGCTATCCAGAGCTCCTGGAAGCAGGAGTCATTGCCCCAGTTCCACCACATCAGGGGAACAGGGGGTTCTTCTACAATTTATGGTGGCCTGAGAAGTCGGACAACGGTCACGTACTGACAATAATTTTCTTGACTCCAGGCCCAAGGGTGGGGAGCTCGGACTTGCAGAAGTCAGAGTTCGTGGATCCGTGCAATTTCTAGGACACAGATCTCTACTTCCCATTCTGACTACATCAGGCTCGCCTATGACTTACCTTCAAGAACCCTCGCTTTGGTTTCAGACACTGCCTCTTGACCTCTAGCCAGCCGAGGGTTTTCACGGAGTTAATGGCGTGACTGATTTTCAATCGGCTCATGAGGGGGAAAATTTAGCTTCATACTTGGACAATCTTCTTAGATCAGCACCCTCCAGGGAACACAGTATTATGCTTATTCGGTATAGGTGATGCCTGGATCTCCGAATATCTCATTCAGTCTCCACAGGGCGACTGCGGTTTCCAAACCCGATCCAAAACACATCTTATAGGCGGGTTCCTTTCCCTCACTAGGACCCAGGAAATCTGAACCATGGTAGGAATGATCGTACAGTTGTCTGGTCTCCATTTCTCTTCCATTCATCTCCTTGGTAAGACATTGCATCCTTAAGAGAGAGTTCAGTGTGACATATCTCCCTTTGGGACATTCCAGTTGGATCTCCTACTCAATGGGTCCAGTTCACGCCTGCACAGGCATCGCTTACTATGCGTAGCTCCTCAGACGTGACTCGCTGCCTAGCTCCTCAGACGTGACTTGCTGCAGTGGTAGTTGCAGACACCATTTAGACTAGACGGTTGCTCCTTTGGCATTGACCGGGGTGCTAGTGGCCACTATGCAAGTCTCTGGAACTTGGGGGCGTTAACACTGGACTCTCAGGTTCTAGGGTCACTGGTCCAGATTGCTAACCACTCTCCTGAAATTTACGTTGACGGGGATCTTACTTGTTTTCATCACGATTTTTCCCCGGATAAGGGCCAGGCTATTCCGGATCCATCCAGTATACCACGGCTGTAGCATACTACCATACGGGGACGAAACAAAATAAGAACTACGCAGAGAGTGGATGCCACGATCTTCTACTGGGAGAAGCAGTACGCCAACATTTATTTTGGTTATGTTTACACCGTCAGTAAACCCTTAAAAGCCAAATCTTCTTGGACAGACAAGATTTACACTCGGGGGGAGTGAGGTTTGCACTGTCAGAGCTGCAACAGGCAGTTCTGGGTGGGGATAGCCACTGGTCTACTGATTGCTGTCTCAAATCAACAAGCAATTTCGATGATACCACTCCAGGTCAGGAGCTCTGGAGGCTATATCAGTGGCTACTCAAAGGACTCCCTATCCTTTTGGAGCTTATACCGGTTATCCTTTTTATTTTACTTCCGGTCTTATGGTGGTTACATTTTCCTATGTTAAAAAAACAAAACAAAGAAAGGCCTGTCCTCTTTATCAGTGCCAGGGGGACGATCATTTTTGGCCGCTCCTGTGGAACTTAGATGAGGCGGGTCATCTGGTTTAAACGGAGTCTGTATCCTCCACCTCTTTTTCGGTGGTACATTCTTTCCTATTCCTTAGTCGTCCTGAGGTTCCTACAGGGGGTTCTGCTTTTCCAGCCTCCATTATTCCTCCAGACGCCTTAGCCTTCAAGGTTTTAACTGTTGCAGACTTCGGTCTCTCAAAACGACTGTTACTCTTCTGGATCTCGTGTCTGCTGGTAGATTGTTGTCTGAAGCATCCATATCCTCCTTTTTCCTACTGACAGGGCTGAAATTCGTAATTGTTTGGTCTCCTGCTGAGGATTTCACTGGCATTCCGTATTTTGGCTACTGACGATGCATGTTCTTATGGTTACTTTGTCAGTTTCACTGCGGTTCGAGCTCTTCGCTGTTTTGGAGGGTGGTCGACCACTATTCCATAGTTGGTCTCCCCTCTCCATTGGGTGTCAAGTTCTATGGTCAGCCTCCGGGGCAGGCTCCTTGACATCACCTGTTTTCCTTTAGGAAGATTGCAGGGCTCACAGCACACTCCCGCCTGTGATGAGATCTTTGGGACGTCCCCACTGTAAACTGCATCCCAGTATCCCCTATGGATTCTCGGAGTCCATAGGTGATACTGGGCGCCCACCCTGTGCTGTTCTTCCTGCACATCTATTGTGTTGTGTGTTGGTTCTTAGTCGCCTGTTGGCATTGCTTCCAGTTTTGTTTTGGTTCTACTCCTGTTTCTCTGTTATGTTATTTCTACTTTCTTGTATGTCTTTTCCTCCCCAGTTATGATCCGTCTCTCTTTGGGCGCGGTTTTCCGGACTGACTTGATGGGGAGGGTCATAGAGGGAAGGAGCCAGCACACACTTACAGACTAAATTAATTATTATGCACTGGCTCAGTGGACCCCATCTATACCCCACTGTAAACTGCACCCCAGTATCCCCTACCAAAATCCAATATTTTTCCTAGTGCACATGCTTTTTTATCCCCAAACCTTACCTGTCAGACAAATATACTGTCTAAATAAAGTGTTGCATGCAGTTTAGTTTTAATAACTTTGTGCTTACCGTGCTGCATTAGTACATTAGTAATGTGGTTAATATACTGCCTGTTGGTAAGCCGATACCCCTCTATGGATTTAGTTAACTATCTGAGTGCGGGTCTGACCAGTCGAGTCGGTCATTCAGTCATTCATTCTTACTACCTCACTCGTTCAATCAATTAATCATTCATCTATTCTTTTTTATAATCTCCTTTTTTCATCTTTTCCCTTCTCTTCTTTCTCTTATTCTTTATGCTTCGCCTTTTCTTTTCTTTTCTATCCTATCTTTGCGTGTTCTTTCGCTCTTCTGAGTTTTCTCCCTCTTTTCGGCTCTATACTCACAATATTTAAAAATGAGATGACACTATGGAATTCTCCTTTTTGAAGTGTTTATTTCTTATTTTTTGCAACGGTCTACATGTGCATTTTACTGCTGTTATGACTTTTGCTATTGCTATTGTTTTTAAGTACGGTACATTGAGACCTCTGCGCAGGTCACTTCTTCTGTGTTTTCTATGTATCTGTCATCTCACAAATAAAATGTATTTGGAAAAAAAAATACTGTCTGTCGGGATCCCAGCGTACAGGATCCCGCCACGGGAATCCCGATAGGCAGCTAAATGCCGGTGGTCGGAATCCCGACCGCTGTCCCGTATTCCCACTCAGGTGGTGAGTCCATGCCAGCAACCGAGTGGGAATATAACCTATGGCAAGTGAATCCGCCGGGCCTGATGCGTGGCAAGCGCAGCAAGCCCACAACGGAACTTTCTGCACTCACTGCCGGTATGCTGACAGCCGGTATATCATATATGTTCCATACATTAGTGTAGTAGGTGTGCTACATATACATTTTTTTGCATGGTTATTTAGCCATTTCCACGAAGTCAAAATTCAGTGCTAAACTGCCATTTTAATGCATAATAGTTACTTGGTAAAACTTGGCACTCTAATCATCTTTTGCTACTGGCTTTGTTACTGCAGACCTTGGTTAATTCTGCTCAATTATTAATAGAGTGAATACGTTTAGTTTTTTTTGCGAATGTTCATACTCCTAACACAGAAAATTTATATTTTTCAATCTTAAGAATACTTTTAGTCTAAAACAAAATATTCCTTTGAAGTTTGACAGTCAGGAACATCAGAAAAACATTTTGTCCGTCGATGGCATCTTCAGCAAAGGATTGGTTAATAGGAATTCTGCTTCGTGATTCTACGGTGATTCACACACAAGAATCCAGAGCGGGACAGTTATTGGATTGGGAGTCCCAAGACGTCTTTAATTGCATCAAATCTAATATTTACCTTGTTTGTTTCTTGTACCCATCCCCGAAGATGCACTGTTTTGCTGCCAACCTTCCAATGGTTACAATAATTGTTCAGAGCTCTTGCATTACTAACAGTCAGAACCTTGTGACCATTAAGACTCAGCTCTGTATTCTGAGAAGGCTGTATTTTGTATCTTCAGGCATTCAGTATATATAACACATGACTTTCAAAGGAGAATAACGTACTGCAAAGCTAATGTGCCGTGCATTTTTATTAAAAACAGAAATAACTGTAGCGATATATCATGTATAGAATATACAGTTTGCAATAAGCAGAGCGCACTCACTGGAGACTTTGCTGACCTGTAGTAAAGTTTATTCCTCGCTTCAGGTGGTCATTATACTGGTCGACGTTTCGACCACAGAACGTGGTCTTTCTCAGGACATCACCAAACACAGGACAAGCATACATTGTGTTGCCTTGAGCCTCCTTAAATACCCTTATCAATCAACTAGAAGGAAGTGGATCTAGTCCTTCATGGAGAGTTCCTTTCCGAATTCTTTAGGACTAAACATATCCCAAGAGGATTTAGAATGAATAACGTGCCAACGATCGGCCGCAGGAATACCAATTTTTGCAGCTGATTGTGCTGTATTTTGAATACATCTTTTCTTGAACTCCTCTTGCTGGTTATTGAGGACGTGGGCGTAGAATTGGCCAAAGCCAGATAGGAAGTTACAATATTCAGTAGAGACTTTACTCCTGCTATTGTGGAGGATGCAACAGAGCATTGATTAGAAAGATTAAAGTAGATAAATATAGATCTGAAATTGTTGCCTTTAAAAGAAAAAAACTTGAAATAGTTGAACAATATTATAAGTATCACACAGTCTACTGGTGGTTGTCAGGTGATAGCAGTACTAGACGTGCCCCTATAGGGCAAAAATCCAGAAGACAGCACCCGCGGAGCAGTAGGCGCAAGAGGACATCCAAGAAACATACAAAGTAAAGTGAGGAATTGATTTTTAATCTGTCCAGTCGTCATTTAACTGAGGCGCCTTTGCTTTCGAGAGGTCTTTGTGCCAACTTGTGAATTTGATGGCTTTGATTGGTTCGTTGACTGCTTCAGAATGAGCAGAAACCTCACACTTGTGAATTTTTTGACAATACAGCCTCTGAACTATAAATGAGCGGATTCGGTTTTACTCGGTTCTCAAAACCGAATCTTATTGACTCACTGATGTCACGTGTTTTGGATAGCCAATAAGATTCGGTTTTGAGAACCGAGTAAAACCGAGTAAAACCGAATCCGCTCATCACAGTCTGAACAAGCTAAATGGTTAAAAAAAATGTATATAGTAGTTTTGACCTACCATCTAACAACCCTAGTATAAAAAACCTTCCTTAGGATGGTAGGTAAAGAAGTAAAACAGGATATTAACAACAACAAAAAAAATAAGATTTTATCATCTTAGTGAGAAAGATAGACAGGTGCTCAATTCTTTTCATAAAAGCCACTTGATTGTTATTAGGAGAGCAGATAAAGATGGAACTGTAGTTCTCCAGGACATGGTAATTTTTGATCTTGACGTTCAAAAACAACTGAGTGATCAAGCCACTTATGAAAAAAGATTATTTTAACCCTATGCCTAAAAATAAAAAAAAAGTGGTAGATCAATTAAGAAAAATATTTATTATCCTTAACAACTTAACTTGCATGGTCGCCTCAAGTGCGACCACACCAGGCTGGGATTTCCCTGACATGGTCGCATCTGATGCGATCAGTAAGAAACGCCACTGGACAGCTGTGGGAAGAATCTCTTCAATGTAAGAGGGACCTCCCGGCTCCCATCTCCCCTGTATGTACCCAGCGGCTGCAGAGAGCAGCAGACGCTAGGGAAGCCAGCGATGCCTGCCTCAAGTACGGGAGGCTGATCATCAGTCTCCCCAGAAACGCTCCACTGCACTCTGCATACGGGGGGGGGGGGGGGAGAGTAATAAATACCTATGGTAGGGAGGGAGAGGGGCTGTAAAATAGTAATATGATGCTGGAGGGGTGTTAATACAAAAAACAACAACAACAACAACAATAATACACTGGCCGGAGGGGGTGGGGTTGTTTAAAGAAATGGGGGGTGGAAAGTGAATTTATAATGGGGGCTAATGGACACGGGGTGGTCCGAGACACCCCATAAACATATTTTATTTACAAATGAATTAAATATACTGGTAATTTAAAAAATAATTTTTAAACTATATTGCATTTAAAAAAAATGCCATTTCTGTGTCAAAAAATCATCAGTTAAGTAACATATTTCTTTTTAAAAGTGTACATAATTTGTCATAATCAGTTTTCCTTTCACCTTCCAGGCGCTGGACGCTGACCGAACTGTTCTCAACAAGATGAAAAAAGCTGCCAAAGCCAAGCACAGTGCAGGAGAAGGTGGGTTAGATCAATGTTTATGCTCATGCTATATATTCCCATGTCCACTCATGTACTTCTCAGCACTCTCTGTATCAACTGTCACCAAAGAGAAAGATCACACTTTTTCACCTTGTTATGAATGGCTCTTATTTGATAGACTGTAACTGTATATTCTGATGTACAGCACATGCCTGTGTACAGTACATATATACAGATGGACCAAGATTTTTTTTTTTATAAACAGCATTTCTGAGCTGTGGTAATATCAAGATGAATCCTTAAGAGATCCTGGGGTTATTTTTTATTTCCCCCTCACCCATTGCATGGGAAGGCTGGTTACCATTCATACAGTAAGCAATGCTCGGCACTCATATGTATCATGTGCAACAAGCCGGGTGCCTTCCTAAAGATATATGCACAATCTCTGTAGAGCAGGCGGCACTCCCGGTCTCCTTATCTACCATAACTGAGCCATACACCAGTGGCACTTCAACGTTTCGGTTTAATAACCTTCGTCAGGATTACAATAGTGTATGAGTTATAAGCATGCAGTAATGAAAGGCATATTCTGCTCTTAAAATTAAGACTTAAGTCCAATTTTACGTCCGCCTCTGAGAGATCAGGAGTATGGTGACGTGTTTTGTGGCATCACATGCTTTGCCTGCCAATATCCATGATTCAAATCATCTGGCCCTGCCCAAGTCTTCTTTCTATAAAGTCTCCCAGAAGGCGTGTACTATATTTATTCCGGATTGTTTGTTTTTAACCAGTTGTCTGTATTAGACCATGATCATGAACTAAGCATGCCTTGGCTTGAAGTCTCACAAACACAAATGAAAAACAAGAGTGATTTTTGTGGCAGAAAATGGTGTCTTCCTGTCTCTTGCCATTCATCAGCAGGTGTGTGAGAGTTGTTATTCCTGACATCCATACACATCTTGTCAAACAAGATTTATGCTCTGTGGCTTCCACTCATCCCCTGCTGAGATGTTGTGCTGCGCGCATCTCTTCAGTACTAGCGCTGTCTGTATGTGTGCAGGGAGGGCTGGCTGTTCAGATGGCGCATACTGTGATGTAACATATAATTTACAGCATGCACACTGGTCAGTGCGCTGGACTGGAGACAGTTGTGGGTTTTTAGGGTCATTTTAGAGCCAGCAACGTGTTATTATTACTTGCTGCTTTGAGGTGGTTACTGTCAAAGTTATTAATAGATACATGTCCGTTAGTTAAGACTGCTCTTAACTACAAAAAGCTTTTTATACTGCACTCTTCAAACTATATAGAGTTGTCCTTTAAATTGGAATGCAAAACTGTTTTGTACACATACTAAAGAATGAAAAGCTGCCAATCCGTGTGTCGGTTTCCCATAAATGTTCTTGAATAGAGCAGTCGATGTATATTGTATAGGAAACAGATGACAATTCGCTGTATCGCAGAGAGCTTGCAGTCTATGTGGAGGGATCCAAACACACAGAAGTAAGAGGAGTAAAGGTAACTGGGGGCCTGATTTAGAGACAGGGGCGCAGTGTCAATATTTCTGAAGTTTACCTTTTTTTCTTTTTCTCATACGTCCTAGAGGATGCTGGGGACCATTTCATGACCATGGGGTATAGACGGTTCCGCAGGAGCCATGGGCACTTTAAGACTTTTCAAGGGTGTGAACTGGCTCCTCCCTCTATGCCCCTCCTCCAGACCTCCGTTTTAGAAATGTGCCCAGGCAGACTGGATGCACTCCAGGGGAGCTCTACTGAGTTTCTCTGAAAAGACTTATGTTAGGTTTTTTTATTTTCAGGGAGAACTGCTGGCAACAGCCTCCCTGCTTCGTGGGACTGAGGGGGCAGAAGTAGGAACCAACTTCCTAAAGAGTTTCTTTGCACTGCTTCTGGCTGACAGGACACCGTTAGCTACTGAAGGGAACTGAACGCTAGCCGTGCCTAGATGCTCACTCCCACAGCACGCCGTCACCCCCCTCACAGAGCCAGAAGACAGGTGAGTGTTAGAAGACAGATCTTCAATCAAAAAAGTGATGGCTAAAGGTACCGCGCGGCTGGCGGGAGCGCAGCACGCCATGTGCCCACACATACACAGGCACTGCAGGGTGCAGGGCGCGGGGGGGGGGGGGGCCCTGGGCAGCATGAAACCTATGGAAACTGGCATAAATAAGGGGCATAAGTTGCTGAGGCACAGTCCTACCCCCGCCAGTATAAAAAATTACCTCAGAAAAGCTGAGGAGAAACACGCCATTGAAGAGTGGAGCTTCCTCCTCAGTCAGCCAGCACACTGCTCAGCACCATTTTCTCTCCTCAAGCTGCAGAGACAATGCTGGTCCTCGTCCACTACTGAACAAGTATCAGGGTGCAAAACAGGGGGGGCCACAGTGAATTTGGTGCTATATAATTGTGTGATTAGCATTATAAAAGCGCTGCATGTCAGTGGGCATTTTGTGTTCACAGACATTGTGTTACTGGCTCTGGGTTGTGAACTGGCAAATCCTATCTGTGTCCCTCTGACAGATTTTACTGTGGGTCTGTCCCCTATAAGTCCCGGAGTGTCTGTGGCATGGTTGTGCACGTGTGTGACATGTCTTTGGCAGGGAATCTCTTCCTCTGTGGGAGACATGTTAGAGACACAGAGGTGTAATATGACACCAAGAGCCTGACTGGGTGAAAGGTTACATGATAGTGTGAATCACTACTGAATCTCATACAGAAAACTGAATATAATCTGTTGAAGATGTGATTTTTAATAGTTCTGCCTTTCATCCACAGGGACCCCTCTGGGTCACATACAAATTTGCACAAGTAGTACAAACTGATACCGACACGGACTCTGATTCCTGTGTCGACACTAGTGATTCCAGGGGAATAGGTCCTAAGTTAGCAAAAAGCATTCAAAACATGTTCTAGCTATAAAGGAGGTGTTAGAAGTAATGAAGCCCCCTCTTTTACCACAAGGAGAGGGTTTACTTTAGTAAAGAAGTAATGTAATTTCCCCTCCACCTCAGAAGTTGAACAGTCTCTTGGAGGGAGTCTGATTTAACCTGAAAAGAAATTTCAGATTCCCAAAAGGAATTCAGGCAGCTTACCTTTTTCCAAAAGGTGGGAGTCACCCCGCATTTTAGACAGGGCCCTGTCAAAAAAGAGAAAAGGTGTTTCTCCCTGCGCCTGGAATGGCTTCACTTAAGGAGCCGACAGACCGCAAGTGAGTGAGGTGATCTATTGATGTGGCCAATGGGACACTACTCAGGCCTACCATTGTCTGTGCATGGGTGAGTAGTGCTATTGAAAAGTGGTCAGAAAACTTGTCATTAGACATTGACACAATAGATGGAGACGAGATACTCCTAACGTTAGGTCATATCAAAGACGCTGCTGCGTACGTACTAGAAACCAAGAAATATATTGGTCTCTTGGGATCAAGAACCGCTACCATGGCAGTATCGGCTCGGAGGGCGTTGTGGATTCGCCAGTGGAATGCTGATGCAGATTCTAAAAGAAATATGAAGGCTCTCCCGTATAAAGGTGAGGCCTTGTTTGGTGATGGGCTGAATGCGCTAGTCTCGGCGGCTACCGTAGGTAAGTCGACATTCTTGCCTTCTGCTCCTGCACCAGCAAAAAAGACACATCACTCTCACATGCAGTCCTTTTGGCCCAACAAATACAAAAAGGCCAAAGGTTCCCCCTTCTTTGCAGGTAGGGGAAGGGGAAAAGGAAAGAAGTCTGCAGCGTCTCCAGGATCCCAGGAGCAGAAGTCAACCCCTGCTCCTGCCAAATCTGCAACATGACGCTGGGGCTCCCTTGCGGGAGTCCGCTCGGGTGGGAGCACGTCTGAAACTTTTCAGCCAAATCTGGATTTAATCTGTCCTGGACCCATGCGTCTCACAAATAGTGTCCCATGGGTACAAACTAGAGTTTCAAGATGTCCCCCAATGCCGATTTTTCAAATCGACCTTGCCAGCTTCTCTTCCAGGAAGAGAGGCATTAGCAATGGCAATTCAAAAATTTATGTCAGGATCAGGTCATTGTCCTGGTACCCTTGTCACAGCAAGGAGAAGGTTTTTATTCAAGCCTCTTCGTAGTTCCGAAGCCGGACGGCTCGGTCAAACCGATTTTAAACCTGAAAAATCTGAATCTCTACCTGAAAAGGTTCAAGTTCAAGATGGAATCCCTGAGAGTAGTGATTTCCAGTCTGGAGGAAGGGGACTTCATGGTGTCAATAGACATAAAGGATGCTTACTTGCATGTTCCCATTTATCCTCCTCACCAAGCTTATCTGAGATTTGCAGTACAGGATTGCCATTACCAGTTCCAGACGTTGCCGTTCGGACTCTCCACGGCACCGAGGGTATTCACCAAGGTGATGGCGGAGATGATGGTCCTCCTTCGTCAAATAGGAGTTACATAGAAACATAGAATTTGTCGGCAGATAAGAACCACTTGGCCCATCTAGTCTGCCCCTTTTTTTTTTTTATATATTATTTTTTTTTTATCACTAACCTTATTTGTTCCTTATTTCTTTGTAAGGATATCCTTATGTCTATCCCATGCATGTTTAAATTGCTCTACTGTCTTAGCCTCTACCACCTCTGATGGGAGGCTATTCCACTTGTCCACTACCCTTTCTGTGAAATAATTTTTCCGCAAATTTCCCCTGAACCTCCCCCCCTCCAGTCTCAGTGCATGTCCTCGTGTCCTATTGCTTCTCTTCATTTGGAGAATGTTTCCCTCCTGGACTTTGTTAAAACCCTTCATATATTTGAAAGTTTCTATCATGTCCCCCCTTTCTCTTCTCTGCTCCAAACTATACATATTGAGATTTCTTAGTCTTTCTGGGTATGTTTTGTGATGTAGGCCATGCACCATTTTAGTTGCCCTCCTTTGTACAGTTTCTAATGTATTAATATCCTTTTGAAGATATGGCCTCCAGAACTGAATACAGTATTCTAGATGAGGCCGTACCAATGACCTATACAGTGGCATTATTACTTCTTTCTTTCTGCTGCTGATTCCTCTCCCAATGCAGCCAAGCATCTGACTAGCCTTCCTCATTGCCTTGTTACATTGCTTACCTGCCTTTAAGTCATCTGAAATAGTGACTCCTAGATCCCTTTCCTCCTCAGTAGTTTCCAGTATAGTGCCATTAATACTGTATTTAGCTTTAGGATTTTTGAGACCCAAGTGCATGATTTTGCATTTTTTGGCATTAAACTGTAATTGCCAGACTCTTGACCATTCCTCTAGTCTACCTAGATCCTCAATCATTTGTTTTACCCCACCTGGTGTGTCTACCCTGTTGCATACCTTTGTGTCATCTGCAAAAAGGCATACTTTCCCTTTAATCCCATTTGCAATGTCACCAATAAAGATATTGAAAAGCACTGGTCCAAGTACAGATCCCTGGGGTACTCCACTGGTAACATTTCCCTCCTGTGAATGCACTCCATTTACCACAACTCTCTGTTTTCTATCCTTCAACCACGATCTTATCCATTCAATAATCCTAATATCCAATCCCAAACTTTCAAGTTTATTTAGCAGTCTGCGATGTGGAACTGTGTCAAAAGCCTTACTAAAGTCAAGATAAGCTATATCCATGGCTCCACCTTTATCCATCACTTTAGTCACACAATCAAAAAAGTCAATAAGATTTGTTTGACATGATCTTCCCCCAGTGAATCCATGCTGTTTGGGATCCAGTAAATTGCCGGATTTGAGATGTTAATATAATTTCTTATCTGGACGATCTCCTGATAAAAGCGAGATCCAGGGAACAGTTGGTGCAGAACATCGCACTCTCCCTGTCAATACTCCAACAACACGGTTGGATCATGAATTTTCCAAAGTCGCAGTTGGAACCGACAACAAGATTGTCCTTTTAAGGGATGAATCTGGACACAGAAGTACGGAGAGTATTTCTTCCAGTGGAAAATGCTCTGGAAATCCAGAAAATGGTCAAACAAATATTGAAACCAACAAGTGTGTCGATCCGTCAATGCATTCGGTTGTTGGGGAAAATGGTGGCGGCCTACGAGGCCATACAGTTTGGCCGATTTCATGCCAGAGTATTCCAGTGGGACCTGTTGGACAAGTGGTCCGGATCCCACCTACACATGCACCGGGAAATAATCCTGTCCCCCAAAGCCAGGATTTCACTCCTGTGGTGGCTACACAGTTCTCACCTACTAGAGGGACGCAGGTTTGGGATTCACGACTGGGTCCTAATAACTATGGAGGCAAGTCTCCGAGGCTGGGGAGCTGTCACACAGGGGGAAAGCTTCCAAGGAAAATGGTCAAGTCAGGAAGCCTGCCTTCACATAAATGTTCTGGAATTGAGAGCCATTTACAACGGCCTTCTACAAGCGGTACATCTTCTTCAAGATCATCCCGTGCAGATCCAGTCGGACAATGTAACAGCAGTCGCGTACATAAACAGGCAAGGTGGAACGAAAAGCAGAGCGGCAATGGCAGAGGTGACAAGGATTCTCCTCTGGGCAGAAAGACTTGTTAGAGCTCTGTCAGCAATTTTCATTCCGGGAGTGGACAACTGGGAAGCAGACTTTCTCAGCGGACACGATCTCCATCCAGGAGAGTGGGGCCTCCACCAAGAAGTCTTCGCAGAGGTGACAAGTCTTTGGGGAGTTCCTCAAGTAGCCATGATGGCATCTCGTCTAAACAAGAAGCTTCAGAGATATTGTTCCAGGTTGAGAGATCCTCAAGCCGTAGCAGTGGATGCACTGGTGACCCAGTGGGTGTTTCGGTCAGTATATGTTTTCCCTCCACTTCCACTGATTCCAAAAGTTCTCAAAATAATAATAAGAACAAGAGTTTGAGCAATCGTTATTGCCCCAGACTGGCCAAGGAGGGCTTGGTACCCAGATCTTCAGGAGTTGCTTATAGAAGATCCTCGGCCTCTTCCTCCTCGAGTGGACCTACTACAGCAGGGGCCGTGTGTGTATCAAGACTTACCGTGGCTACGTTTGACAGCATGGCTGTTGAGAGTCGGATCCTAGCCCGAAAGGGTATTCCCAAGGAAGTCATCCCCACTCTTATTCAGGCCAGGAAAGGAGTAACATCTAAACATTACCACCGTATTTGGAGAAAATATGTGTCTTGGTGTGAATCCAAGAAGGCTCCCATGGAAGAGTTTGAGTTGGGACGTTTTCTCCATTTTCTGCAGGCTGGTGTGGATGCGGGCCTTAGATTGGGGTCAATCAAGGTCCAGATTTCGGCTTTATCCGTTTTCTTTCAAAAACAATTGGCTTCTCTTCCAGAAGTTCAGACCTTCGTGAAAGGGGTTTTGCACATCCAGCCTCCATTTGTGCCTCCATTGGCACCATGGGACCTTAATGTGATGTTGCAGTTCCTTCAATCGAGTTGGTTTGAACCTCTACAGGAGATAGAGTTGAAGTTTCTCACTTAGAAAGTGGTGATGCTTTTATCCTTGGCATCCGCAAGGCGGGTGTCTGAGTTGGGGGCCTTGTCTCACAAGAGCCCTTACCTGATCTTCCATGAAGATAGGGCGGAGTTGAGAACTCTCCAACATTTTCTTCCGAAGGTGGTTTCATCTTTCCACATAAACCAACCTATTGTGGTGCCAGTGGCTACTGACACGTTCACTGAGTCAAAGTCTCTAGATGTGGTTAGGCTTTGAAGATTTATGTTGCTAGAACAGCTCGGATACGGAAAACAGAGGCTCTGTTTGTCCTGTATGCTCCCAACAAGATTGGGTGTCCTGCTTCCAAGCAGACCATTGCGCGCTGGATCAGAGGTATGATTCAGCACGCTCATTCTTCAGCTGGTTTGCCGTTGCCGAAGTCTGTGAAGGCCCATTCTACTAGGAAGGTGGGCTCATCCTGGGCGGCTGCCCGGGGGGGTCTTGGCATTACAACGTGGCCGAGCAGCTACTTGGTCAGGGTCAAACACTTTTGCTAAATTTTATAAGTTTGACACTTTGGCCGATGAGGACCTCAAGTTTGGTCAATCGGTGCTGCAGGGTCATCCGCACTCTCCCGCCCGTACTGGAGCTTTGGTATAAACCCCATGGTCATGAAATAGACCCCAGCATCCTCTAGG
Organism: Pseudophryne corroboree; assembly: GCF_028390025.1. Taxonomy (NCBI): domain Eukaryota; kingdom Metazoa; phylum Chordata; class Amphibia; order Anura; family Myobatrachidae; genus Pseudophryne; species Pseudophryne corroboree. The sequence continues at coordinate 406,739,345 of NC_086446.1, forward strand.
ACGTATGAGAAAACAGGATTTTAATACCTACCGGTAAATCCTTTTCTCCTAGTCCGTAAAAGATGCTGGGCGCCCGACCCAGTGCGTACTTACCTGCAGTTTTGTTCAGTTAGTTACACAAGTTGTGTTACATTTGTTTTCAGCATGTTGCTGTAAATCAGGGGTGGGGAACCTTTTTTCTACCGAGGGCCATTTGGATATTTATAAAACCCTTCGGGGGCCATACAAAAATTCTCAACTTAAAAAATGACCCTGCCCCCCCAGTAGGTCTGCCCCTTAGAGGTACTGTGTGTACGCGCCGGAGGCGCGCACGCGCCCAAAAAATGGGTGTGGCCAGTTAAAACGGGACGTGATACACATATGCCCCCAATAGTGCAGTGCCAGATCCACAATTGCCCCCACAGTGCCAGGTATACAAATGCCCCCACAGTGCCAGGTATACAGATGCCCCCACAGTGCCAGGTATACAAATGCCCCCCACAGTGCCAGGTATACAAATGCCCCTCACAGTGCCTGGTATACAGATGCCCCCACAGTGCCAGGTATACAGATGCCCCCACAGTGCCAGGTATACAAATGCCCCTCTGTTATGCACACCAGTGCCTGCAGGAAAGTACTGGTGTCAGAACTGTTATGCACTCCAGTGTCTGCAGGAATGTACTGGTGTTTGAACTGTTATGCAAAACAAATGGACTCACAGACAAACTGGGGAATATGACATAACGTACACAGAAGGTAATAGGGTAACAAAATACACACAAAGTGAACAGAGAAGCCCAGAGGCTAAGGAACTGGGTATCTCCCTTGTATTAGAACTGCACAGATGGAAAAAGCAAGATGTTGTGTTTTAATACGTAGAGAACCTGAAATGCTGTTGCTAAGGGCAACAGCAAAACCCTAAAGGGTTACCAACGGGTGTGGCAGTAAACTCCTTGGTCAGAGATGGAATGATAGACACAAGGAGAGTCTCCACAATCCTATTTCTCACTTGCAGTGCACAGGTTTTAGCTTACTGCCACTAAACTGACCCCTGACACCTTGCACAGTGAGACAGGATTAGACAGGCAAGTCTTAGAATACAGCCGCAAACTTGCTAAGTTCACAGAGTAGTAACAGAACCCCAGCAAGCTAAACGACTGACTCCAGTCTTACTGCTAGGTCTGGATTGGCAGAGTGTAATACCAAATCCCCAGGCCTATTTGCAGTAAGCAACAAACAAATACAAAGCTACACAGTACTGGCTAACTTTCATGAACTGACTAACCAACAAAGATTCAGCAGCATCTGCTTACCCTGAAAAGAGGCCTTATAAAGCAGGTGCTGTCCACGCCCCACTCAGACCTCACAGACTGTGAGCACAAAAACCAGCACCGGATCCCCTGCCGTGCACAGAGCCTATAACCACTGCACAGCAAAAGACCCGAACCGGAGTATCAGCTGCGCTCAGGTTACTCCACTAGCACTTGTCTCCCGGTTGCCATGACGACGTGGCAGCACAGGGCAGGAGACCCTAACAGTACCCCCCCTCTGACGAGGGGTCAAAGAACCCCTACCACCGGGTTTATCGGGGAACTGCGAGAAGAAAGAGCGTATCAGTCTGGGGGCATGAAGATCACAACTGCGCACCCACGACCGCTCCTCCGGGCCATACCCCTTCCAGTGCACCAAAAATGACAGCCGACCCCGAACCACCTTGGAGTCAAGAATCCTTTCAACAACAAACTCCCTCTGGCCACGTATCAGAAGAGGGGAAGGTCTTCCACTGGAAGAAGGATTACTAATCGCCCGTTTTAAAAGGGAACAATGAAATGTTTTATTGATACCCAAAGAACGGGGCAGATCTAACTGAAATGCCACCGGATTGATAACCCTGGTGATCTTATAAGGGCCGATGAACCGGGGCCCTAACTTATGAGATGGCTGTCTCAACTTCAAATTCTTGGTAGACAACCAGACGAAGTCTCCTAATTTGAAGCTGCAGGGTCTTTTCCGCTTATCAAAAACCCTTTTGGTCACTAATGACACAGACACAAGGGCTTTCTTCACTTTCCGCCAAATACCTCTAAGGACCGAAACCACAGAGGAACCACCAGGCGTGGAGTCCAGGGGGTCAAAAGAATTGGCCTTAGGATGATGCCCATACACACAAAGGAAGGGAGAGATCCCTGTAGCAGAGTGAGCCGCGTTGTTATAGGCAAACTCCGCCATGGACAGATGAGCAACCCAGTCAGTCTGACACTTGGAGACATAACACCTGAGGAACTGCTCCAAGGACTGGTTCACCCTTTCAGTCTGCCCATTAGACTGCGGATGGTAGCCTGACGACAAGCTGACAGAAATCTGGAGATCGGAACAAAATGCCCTCCAGAATTTGGCCACAAACTGGGATCCGCGGTCAGAGACCACATCAAGTGGCAACCCGTGGAGACGCACAACATGCAGCATAAATAATTCAGACAGGCGTCTGGCTGATGGCAGCCCAACCAGTGGAACGAAGTGCGCCATCTTCGAAAACCTGTCAACGACAACCCAGATGGCTGTCATCCCCGAGGATTTGGGCAAGTCCACCACAAAATCCATTGAAATGTGGGTCCATGGCTTAGATGGGATAGAGAGTGGATGTAATGGGCCAACAGGAACCCCTCTAGGAGTCTTATTTCGGGCACAGATGTCACATGCCCGAACCCACTGATCCACATCCTTAGCCACCGAGGGCCACCACACCGCCCTAGATAGCAACTCCCGAGTTCTGGCAATACCCGGGTGACCTGCCGACTTCTTGGCATGGAATTCCAGGAACACTCGCTGTCTTAACCTAGGAGGCACAAACAAAAGACCTACCGGAAGGTCTGGAGGAGCCTGCTCCTGTGCTCTAAGGACTAATGATAAGAGGTCCTGGGTAATGCCCACTTTAATACATGATGGGGAAACAATGGGCAACGGCTCCTCGGTGGTCTCCTGGATTGGAGCAAAACTCCGCGAGAGCGCATCAGCCTTGATGTTTTTTGACCCAGGGCGATATGTTATCAAAAAATTAAAGCGAGCAAAAAACAAAGCCCATCGTGCCTGCCTGGCATTGAGACGCTTCGCTGACTCTATATATGCCAGATTCTTATGGTCAGTGAGAATTGAGACCACAAACTTAGCCCCCTCAAGCCAGTGTCTCCACTCCTCGAGTGCATCCTTAATAGCCAACAATTCCCGGTTACCCACGTCATAATTCATCTCGGCAGGCGAAAATTTACGGGAAAAGTAAGCACAGGGATGAAGGCGATTATCAGACACTCCCATCTGAGAAAGCACTGCCCCAATACCCATCTCAGAGGCATCCACCTCCACCACAAAAGGACGCTCTGGATCTGGGTGTCGCAGCACCTTGGCCGAAACAAATGCCCTTTTGAGACGGGCAAAAGCCGCTTTAGCCTCACAAGACCAGTGAGCAACATCCGCCCCTTTCTTAGTGAGTGCCACCAAGGGCGCCACTATAGACGAAAATCCAGCGATAAATCGTCTATAAAAATTTGCAAAGCCAAGGAAACGCTGAAGCGCCTTCAAACTAGTGGGCTGCACCCAATCCAGGACTGCCTGTACCTTGGAACCCTCCATTTGGAAACCTTCTGGGGAGATAATATATCCTAGAAATGCGATTTGCTGAACTTCAAATTCGCACTTCTCCAGCTTTGCCCCAAGCCGGTGGTCTCTGAGTTTCTGGAGGACTAAGCGTACATGCTTCCGATGTTCCTCCAGGGAATGGGAGAAGATTAGGATGTCATCTAAGTATACAACTAAGAATCTATCCAAATATTCCCTGAGCACATCATTCATGAAATCCTGGAAGACTGCCGGGGCATTACAGAGCCCAAAAGGCATCACCAAATATTCATAATGCCCTGAGTGGGTATTAAAGGCAGTCTTCCATTCATCCCCCTCTCTTATTCGGATTAGATTGTACGCACCGCGTAGGTCAATCTTAGAAAAAATGGTGGCAGTACGAAGCTGGTCAAACAAGACCAAAATGAGAGGCAGTGGGTATGAGTTTTTAATCGTGATACGGTTCAATTCCCTGAAGTCGATGCAGGGTCGCAACGAACCGTCCTTTTTACCCACGAAGAAGAACCCCGACCCAACTGGAGACTGTGAAGGTCTGATAAATCCCTTAGCCAAGTTCTCCTGAATGTACTCTGCCATAGCCTGAGTCTCAGGACGTGACAGGGAGTACAACCTGCTCTTGGGAAGCTTAGCATTTGGCAACAAATCAATGGCACAGTCATAGGGGCGATGGGGAGGTAGTACCTCTGCAACTTTTTTGGAGAACACGTCCGCAAAATCTGCATAACACCCTGGCAATCCTGGCAAACTTAGCTGCGAGAGCCTGACTGGAAGGCTCAAGCAACTCCTGAAACAATCAGTACCCCAACTAAGAATCTCCCCAGAGACCCAGTCAAATTGAGGATTGTGGGCCCTTAACCAGGGTAACCCCAACACCAATGGGGCAAAAGTACAGACAGTCACATAAAAGGACAATTTTTCAGAGTGTGTGGCTCCAATAAACAAAGAAATCTGGCTAGTGCAAGAGGTAATTTTACCTTGGGATAATGGTTCCCCGTTTAACCCACAAATCTCAATTTCCGATGCCAAGGGTACTAAGGGAACAGAGTGTTTCAGGGCGAATTGGCGGTCCATAAAAACCCCGTCGGCCCCACTGTCCACAAAGGCCTCAGTCTTGACAGTTTGACCGAGGATCTTCAAGGTCACCGGAATGATAAAAGTCTTCTTGGGAAATTCTGACTTCTGGCCTGACAGGATATTTCCCATCACCCTCAGGCCCTGAAGTTTTCCGGCTTTTCTGGGCATGATACTACCACATGACCTTTATTCCCACAGTACAAACACAACCCCTGCTGTCTCCTCCGCGTCTTCTCACGCGAGGAGAGGCGGGTAGCCCCAATCTGCATAGGCTCCTCAGAAAATTCCTCAGAGTCTGAGGTTCCCTTGGGAAGGAAGGAAATCTCAGTCTCCCTTTCAAGCCTACGCTCTCTCAGCCGTCTATCCACCCGGATGGATAACTGCATGAGCTGATCCAAGCTATCAGGCAAGGGATATTGTACCAGTTGGTCCTTTATCTGGTTAGAAAGACCTCTTCGGTACTGGTGTCTCAGGGCTGGGTCATTCCACTGGGTATCATGGGCCAACCTCCGAAACTCCGTACAGTAAACCTCAACTGGCCTTCGCCCTTGCTTAAGGATCGAAATCTGAGCCTCGGCTGAGGCCGTCTTGTCAGGGTCATCATACAACATGCCCAGTGCCGTAAAAAAAGCATCAACACTTTTAAGCGACGGACAGTCAGGCTGCAACCCATATGCCCAGACCTGTGGGTCTCCTTGTAGCAAGGAAATCACTATGCCCACCCGCTGAATCTCCGACCCAGAAGACTGAGGCCTAAGCCGGAAGTATAGCTTGCAGCTCTCCTTGAAACAAAAGAACTGCGAGCGATCTCCAGAAAAACGATCCGGGAGATTTATTTTCGGCTCCTTAACCCCTGCAGGTGCTGCTGCTGCGGGAGCTCCGCCAGCAGCCTGGGAGGTGTGCATTTTAATGGACAAATCATTAAATTGTCGAGTCAGGACCTGCACCTGATCGACCACCTGTTGCAACGTATTTTGAGGGGTATGCTCCATATTCCCACAAAATTTCAACAGGAGTATTAGGCTGCTGAATATGTTATGCACACCAGTGCCTGCAGGAAAGTACTGGTGTCAGAACTGTTATGCACTCCAGTGTCTGCAGGAATGTACTGGTGTTTGAACTGTTATGCAAAACAAATGGACTCACAGACAAACTGGGGAATATGACATAACGTACACAGAAGGTAATAGGGTAACAAAATACACACAAAGTGAACAGAGAAGCCCAGAGGCTAAGGAACTGGGTATCTCCCTTGTATTAGAACTGCACAGATGGAAAAAGCAAGATGTTGTGTTTTAATACGTAGAGAACCTGAAATGCTGTTGCTAAGGGCAACAGCAAAACCCTAAAGGGTTACCAACGGGTGTGGCAGTAAACTCCTTGGTCAGAGATGGAATGATAGACACAAGGAGAGTCTCCACAATCCTATTTCTCACTTGCAGTGCACAGGTTTTAGCTTACTGCCACTAAACTGACCCCTGACACCTAGCACAGTGAGACAGGATTAGACAGGCAAGTCTTAGAATACAGCCGCAAACTTGCTAAGTTCACAGAGTAGTAACAGAACCCCAGCAAGCTAAACGACTGACTCCAGTCTTACTGCTAGGTCTGGATTGGCAGAGTGTAATACCAAATCCCCAGGCCTATTTGCAGTAAGCAACAAACAAATACAAAGCTACACAGTCCTGGCTAACTTTCATGAACTGACTAACCAACAAAGATTCAGCAGCATCTGCTTACCCTGAAAAGAGGCCTTATAAAGCAGGTGCTGTCCACGCCCCACTCAGACCTCACAGACTGTGAGCACAAAAACCAGCACCGGATCCCCTGCCGTGCACAGAGCCTATAACCACTGCACAGCAAAAGACCCGAACCGGAGTATCAGCTGCGCTCAGGTTACTCCACTAGCACTTGTCTCCCGGTTGCCATGACGACGTGGCAGCACAGGGCAGGAGACCCTAACACCCTCACAGTGCCAGTTATACAGATGCCCCCACAGTGCCAGGTATACAAATGCCCCCCACAGTGCCAGGTATACAAACGCCTTCCACAGTGCCAGGTATACAAACGCCCCCCACAGTGCCAGGTATACAGATGCCTCCACAGTGCCAGGTATACAGATGCCCCCACAGTGCCAGGTATACAGATGCCTTCACAGTGCCAGGTATACAAATGCCCCTCACAGTGCCAGTTCTACAGATGCCCCCACAGTGCCAGGTATACAAATGCCCCCACAGTGCCAGGTATACAGATGCCCTCCCCCTCCCCTCCGTGCTGCTTACCGTGCTCCTTTCGGCGGGACACGGAGGAGAGTGCGGCTGTCGGGTGGGAGCGGCGGCGTGTAGTACTTCAAACCAGCCGCCGGTTCGAGAGCCGATCAGAGCTCGCGGACCGGCAGCCGCGGCTCCTGATTGGCTGCCGGTCCGCGAGCTCTGATTGGCTCACGGACCCGCGGCTGGTTTGAAGTACTACACGCCGCCGCTCCCACCCGACAGCCGCGCTCTCCTCCCTGTTCTGACAGCTGAGACACGCTGCCGCCGGACTGAGCGGCAGCGTGTCTCACTGACACAAGCTGGTGGGCCGGACCAAACGGCTTCGCGGACCGTATACGGCCCGCGGGCCGGAGGTTCCCCACCCCTGCTGTAAATGGTTCATGCCTGTTGGCGTGTGTTATGTTGAATGCCATGTTGTGCAGCATATTTAGGTGTGAGCTGGTATGATTCTCACCGTTAGTATAAATGTAAATCCTTTCCTCGAAATGTCCGTCTCCCTGGGCAGAGTTCCTATAACTGAGGTCTGGAGGAGGGGCATAGAGGGAGGAGCCAATTCACACCCTTGAAAAGTCTTAAAGTGCCCATGGCTCCTGCGGAACCGTCTATACCCCATGGTCATGAAATGGACCCCAGCATTCTCTACGGCAGAGGTTCTCAAACTCGGTCCTCGGGGGCCCACACAGTGCATGTTTTGCAGGTCTCCTCACAGAATCGCAAGTGAAATAATTAGCTCCACCTGTGGACCTTTTAAAATGTGTCAGTGAGTAATTAATACACCTGTGCACCTGCTGGGTTACCTGTAAAACATGCACTGTGTGGGGTCCCGAGGACCGAGTTTGAGAACCTCTGCTCTACGGACTAGGAGAAAAGGATTTACCGGTAGGTATTAAAATCCTGTTTTTGCTACTACATACAGATGTGTCCTCTTACATCCTTGCTGCAGTCGCTGAGCATCTTTTTTGTGTGTTTTTCCACAGAAATGCGTCTTACACACAACGTGATGTAATTGGACGCACAGGTAGCTTCTTCTGATTAAAATGATGTGCAGCATGCCTATATTTTGCTTCTAATTGCTGCTCTATATGCATCCGTTATACCACATTATAGTGTTTTCCATGAAAACACTGTAGCATAGCATTTTGTAGGCTGTAGTTAGGATTACTTTAAAATAGTAACAACATTATGACTGTCAACATTCATATTGTCAACATTATGGCATGTTAAATGTCGACTTTATGGTGTCACTACAATGAGTGACCAAAGTTTAATGCTACTTTGAGGATTGTGCTCACATTGGTGTTGTAACCTTTCTCTAACGTCCTAGGGGATACTGGGATGGTCATCGGGTATAGATGGGGTCCATTAGAGCCTTGACACTTTAAATTTCTTCAGAGTATGCTGGCTCCTCCCCTCTATGCCCCTCCTGCAGACTCCGTTTAGAAAAATGTGCCCAAGGACCTGGGTGCATTCTGTGGAGCTCCAGAGAGTTTTCTTCAAAAACTTTTATTTTAGTTTATTTTCAGGCAGCACTGGTTGGCAACAGTCTGCCTGCATCGTGGGACTTAGGGGGGGGACTGGTACCAACCTCTTGAAGGGTTAATGGTTCGGATCCCTGCTGACAGGACACTAGCTTCTTAGGTGGTGTTTCGCTCGCCTCCAGGGTGAGCACACACTCCAACAGCATGCCGCCACCCTAACAGAGCTGAAGATGCTGGATGATGAGTACAGGAATCGGGGTCCCGGTTAGCAGGTCCCCAGTTCAGATGGCATCATAAGGGAGCTTAAGGCTGCTGTTGTCCCTCCATGCAAGCCCACACTGGCGCTGATGCTGAAAAGGGGTATTAACCCCATTTTCTTTGCATATATTCTGTTAAGGGGCGGGGCTTCCTGGAGAGTGGGACCAGCGGCTCAGGGCGCCATTTCCTACTACAAGGAAGCGCTGCTCCTCCTAGGGACCCTCAAAAGCACTTGTTTGATACTAAGGGGGTTTGTGGTGTGGTGGAGCGATAGGGTGGTATTCATGTGACCGGCGGTCAGGAGATCGACGGTCACATGAGCTCCCCCAACATCCCGCCCCCTCACATGACACCCATAGAGTGGGAATAGAACCCGTGCCGCCACCGAGCCCGCAAGGGGCTTGCTGCACCTGCGCCCCCCCAGCCATACCACACCCTGAGCGATATACTGTATGTGTATATAATAATCTAGGTCCCTTATCTAAGGTTCCTAGTTGCCGCCTGGAAAAGCACTGCTTTGGCTGAAGAGGCAAGGTGTGCAGGTTTCCCCCTCTGTGTCTCATTCCTATCAGGCTCTCTGGGTTACTGTGTTCTTAACCTGTTCCTGTGTGTGTTTATACTAGAGATGTGCACCGGAAATTTTTCGGGTTTTGGTTTTGGGTTCGGTTCCGTGGCCGTGTTTTGGGTTCGAACGCGTTTTGGCAAAACCTCACCGAATTTTTTTTTGTCGGATTCGGGTGTGTTTTGGATTCGGGTGTTTTTTTCAAAAAACCCTAAAAAACAGCTTAAATCATAGAATTTGGGGGTCATTTTGATCCCAAAGTATTATTAACCTCAATAACCATAATTTCCACTCATTTTCAGTCTATTCTGAACACCTCACACCTCACAATATTATTTTTAGTCCTAAAATTTGCACCGAGGTCGCTGGATGACTAAGCTCAGCGACCCAAGTGGCCGACATAAACACCTGGCCCATCTAGGAGTGGCACTGCAGTGTCACGCAGGATGGCCCTTCCAAAAAACACTCCCCAAACAGCACATGACGCAAAGAAAAAAAGAGGCGCAATGAGGTAGCTGTGTGACTAAGCTCAGCGACCCTAGTGGCCGACACAAACACCTGGCCCATCTAGGAGTGGCACTGCAGTGTCACGCAGGATGGCCCTTCCAAAAAACACTCCCCAAACAGCACATGACGCAAAGAAAAAAAGAGGCGCAATGAGGTAGCTGTGTGAGTAAGCTAAGCGACCCTAGTGGCCGACACAAACACCTGGCCCATCTAGGAGTGGCACTGCAGTGTCACGCAGGATGGCCCTTCCAAAAAATACTCCCCAAACAGCACATGACGCAAAGAAGAAAAAAAAGAGGCGCAATGAGGTAGCTGTGTGACTAAGATAAGTGACCCTAGTGGCCGACACAAACACCTGGCCCATCTAGGAGTGGCACTGCAGTGTCACGCAGGATGGCCCTTCCAAAAAACACTCCCCAAACAGCACATGACGCAAAGAAAAAAAGAGGCGCAATGAGGTAGCTGTGTGAGTAAGCTAAGCGACCCTAGTGGCCGACACAAACACCTGGCCCATCTAGGAGTGGCACTGCAGTGTCAGGCCGGATGGCCCTTCCAAAAAATACTCCCCAAACAGCACATGACGCAAAGAAGAAATAAATGAGGCGCAATGAGGTAGCTGTGTGACTAAGATAAGCGACCCTAGTGGCCGACACAAACACCTGGCCCATCTAGGAGTGGCACTGCAGTGTCACGCAGGATGGCCCTTCCAAAAAACACTCCCCAAACAGCACATGACGCAAAGAAAAATGAAAGAAAAAAGAGGTGCAAGATGGAATTGTCCTTGGGCCCTCCCACCCACCCTTATGTTGTATAAACAGGACATGCACACTTTAACCAACCCATCATTTCAGTGACAGGGTCTGCCACACGACTGTGACTGAAATGACGGGTTGGTTTGGACCCCCACCAAAAAAGAAGCAATTAATCTCTCCTTGCACAAACTGGCTCTACAGAGGCAAGATGTCCACCTCCTCATCATCCTCCGATTCATCACCGTGTACATCCCCCTCCTCACAGATTATCAATTCGTCCCCACTGGAATCCACCATCACAGCTCCCTGTGTACTTTGTGGAGGCAATTGCTGCTGGTGAATGTCTCCATGGAGGAATTGATTATAATTCATTTTAATGAACATCATCTTCTCCACATTTTCTGGAAGTAACCTCGTATGCCGATTGCTGACAAGGTGAGCGGCGGCACTAAACACTCTTTCGGAGTACACACTTGTGGGAGGGCAACTTAGGTAGAATAAAGCCAGTTTGTGCAAGGGCCTCCAAATTGCCTCTTTTTCCTGCCAGTATACGTACGGACTGTCTGACGTGCCTACTTGGATGCGGTCACTCATATAATCCTCCACCATTCTTTCAATGGTGAGAGAATCATATGCAGTGACAGTAGACGACATGTCCGTAATCGCTGTCAGGTCCTTCAGTCCGGACCAGATGCCAGCATCAGCAGTCGCTCCAGACTGCCCTGCATCACCGCCAGCGGGTGGGCTCGGAATTCTGAGCCTTTTCCTCGCACCCCCAGTTGCGGGAGAATCTGAAGGAGGAGATGTTGACAGGTCGCGTTCCGCTTGACTTGACAATTTTCTCACCAGCAGTTCTTTGAACCCCTGCAGACTTGTGTCTGCCGGAAAGAGAGATACAACGTAGGTTTTAAATCTAGGATCGAGCACGGTGGCCAAAATGTAGTGCTCTGATTTCAACAGATTGACCACCCGTGAATCCTTGTTAAGCGAATTAAGGGCTCCATCCACAAGTCCCACATGCCTAGCGGAATCGCTCAGTGTTAGCTCCTCCTTCAATGTCTCCAGCTTCTTCTGCAAAAGCCTGATGAGGGGAATGACCTGACTCAGGCTGGCAGTGTCTTAACTGACTTCACGTGTGGCAAGTTCAAAAGGTTGCAGAACCTTGCACAACGTTGAAATCATTCTCCACTGCGCTTGAGACAGGTGCATTCCACCTCCTATATCGTGGTCAGTTGTATAGGCTTGAATGGCCTTTTGCTGCTCCTCCAACCTCTGAAGCATATAGAGGGTTGAATTCCACCTCGTTACCACTTCTTGCTTCAGATGATGGCAGGGCAGGTTCAGGCGTTTTTGGTGTTGCTCCAGTCTTCTGTACGTGGTGCCTGTACGCCGAAAGTGTCCCGCAATTCTTCTGGCCACCGACAGCATCTCTTGCACGCCCCTCTCGTTTTTTAAATAATTCTGCACCACCAAATTCAAGGTATGTGCAAAACATGGGACGTGCTGGAATTTGCCCAGATTTAATGCACACACAATATTGCTGGCGTTGTCCGATGCCACAAATCCACAGGAGAGTCCAATTGGGGTAAGCCATTCTGCGATGATCTTCCTCAGTTGCCGTAAGAGGTTTTTAGCTGTGTGCGTATTCTGGAAAGCGGTGATACAAAGCGTAGCCTGCCTAGGAAAGAGTTGGCGTTTGCGAGATGCTGCTACTGGTGCCACCGCTGCTGTTCTTGCGGCGGGAGTCAATACATCTACCCAGTGGGCTGTCACAGTCATATAGTCCTGACCCTGCCCTGCTCCACTTGTCCACATGTCCGTGGTTAAGTGGACATTGGGTACAACTGCATTTTTTAGGACACTGGTGAGTCTTTTTCTGAGGTCTGTGTACATTTTCGGTATCGCCTGCCTAGAGAAATGGAACCTAGATGGTATTTGGTACCGGGTACACAGTACCTCAATCAAGTCTATAGTTGGCTCTGCAGTAATGATGGATACCGGAACCACGTTTCTCACCGCCCAGGATGCCAAGGCCTCAGTAATCCGCTTTGCAGCAGGATGACTGCTGTGATATTTCATCTTCCTCGCAAAGGACTGTTGGACAGTCAATTGCTTGGTGGAAGTAGTAAAAGTGGTCTTACGACTTCCCCTCTGGGATGACCATCGACTCCCAGCAGCAACAACAGCAGCGCCAGCAGCAGTAGGCGTTACACTCAAGGATGCATCGGAGGAATCCCAGGCAGGAGAGGACTCGTCAGAATTGCCAGTGACATGGCCTGCAGGACTATTGGCATTCCTGGGGAAGGAGGAAATTGACACTGAGGGAGTTGGTGGGGTGGTTTGCGTGAGCTTGGTTACAAGAGGAAGGGATTTACTGGTCAGTGGACTGCTTCCGCTGTCGCCCAAAGTTTTTGAACTTGTCACTGACTTATGATGAATGCGCTGCAGGTGACGTATAAGGGAGGATGTTCCGAGGTGGTTAACGTCCTTACCCCTACTTATTACAGCTTGACAAAGGCAACACACGGCTTGACACCTGTTGTCCGCATTTCTGTCGAAATACTTCCACACCGAAGAGCTGATTTTTTGGGTATTTTCACCAGGCATGTCAATGGCCATATTCCTCCCACGGACAACAGGTGTCTCCCCGGGTGCCTGACTTAAACAAACCACTTCACCATCAGAATCCTCCTTGTCAATTTCCTCCCCAGCGCCAGCAACACCCATATCCTCCTCATCCTGGTGTACTTCAACACTGACATCTTCAATCTGACTATCAGGAACTGGACTGCGGGTGCTCCTTCCAGCACTTGCAGGGGGCGTGCAAATGGTGGAAGGCGCATGCTCTTCACGTCCAGTGTTGGGAAGTTCAGGCATCGCAACCGACACAATTGGACTCTCCTTGTGGATTTGTGATTTCGAAGAACGCACAGTTCTTTGCTGTGCTTTTGCCAGCTTAAGTCTTTTCATTTTTCTAGCGAAAGGGTGAGTGATTCCATCCTCATGTGAAGCTGAACCACTAGCCATGAACATAGGCCAGAGCCTCAGCCGTTCCTTGCCACTCCGTGTGGTAAATGGCATATTGGCAAGTTTACGCTTCTCCGACGATTTTATTTTAGATTTTTGAGTCCTTTTTTTACTGATATTTTGTGTTTTGGATTTTACATGCTCTGTACTATGACATTGGGCATCGGCCTTGGCAGACGACGTTGATGGAATTTCATCGTCTCGGCCATGACTAGTGGCAGCAGCTTCAGCATGAGGTGGAAGTGGATCTTGATCTTTCCCTATTTTTGGAACCTCAACATTTTTGTTCTCCATATTTTAATAGGCACAACTAAAAGGCACCTCAGGTAAACAATGGAGATGGATGGATACTAGTATACTTTTGGATGACGAGTGACTGACGACACAGAGGTAGCTACAGCCGTGGACTACCGTACTGCGTCTGCTAGTATAGAGATGATAATGATATAAAAAATATATATATATCACTACTGCAGGTATATATAATATAATGACGGACCTGCTGGACACTGTCAGCAGACTCCTAAACTACTAGTATGAAGAAGATAGAAAAAAAACCCCCACCACAGGTAGGTATACAATTATGGACGAGCACTGACGACACAGAGGTAGCTACAGCCGTGGACTACCGTACTGCGTCTGCTAGTATAGAGATGATAATGATATAAAAAATATATATATATCACTACTGCAGGTATATATAATATAATGACGGACCTGCTGGACACTGTCAGCAGACTCCTAAACTACTAGTATGAAGAAGATAGAAAAAAAAAAACCACCACAGGTAGGTATACAATTATGGACGAGCACTGACGACACAGAGGTAGCCACAGCCGTGGACTACCGTACCGCGTCTGCTAGTATAGAGATGATAATGATATAAAAAATATATATATATCACTACTGCAGGTATATATAATATAATGACGGACCTGCTGGACACTGTCAGCAGACTCCTAAACTACTAGTATGAAGAAGATAGAAAAAAAAACCCCACCACAGGTAGGTATACAATTATGGACGAGCACTGACGACACAGAGGTAGCCACAGCCGTGGACTACCGTACTGCGTCTGCTAGTATAAAGATGATAATGATATAAAAAATATATATATATCACTACTGCAGGTATATATAATATAATGACGGACCTGCTGGACACTGTCAGCAGACTCCTAAACTACTAGTATGAAGAAGATAGAAAAAAAAACCCACCACAGGTAGGTATACAATTATGGACGAGCACTGACGACACAGAGGTAGCCACAGCCGTGGACTACCGTACTGCGTCTGCTAGTATAGAGATGATAATGATATAAAAAATATATATATATCACTACTGCAGGTATATATAATATAATGACGGACCTGCTGGACACTGTCAGCAGACTCCTAAACTACTAGTATGAAGAAGATAGAAAAAAAAAAACCACCACAGGTAGGTATACAATTATGGACAAGCACTGACGACACAGAGGTAGCCACAGCCGTGGACTACCGTACTGCGTCTGCTAGTATAGAGATGATAATGATATAAAAAATATATATATATATCACTACTGCAGGTATATATAATATAATGACGGACCTGCTGGACACTGTCAGCAGACTCCTAAACTACTAGTATGAAGAAGATAGAAAAAAAAAAAACCACCACAGGTAGGTATACAATTATGGACGAGCACTGACGACACAGAGGTAGCTACAGCCGTGGACTACCGTACTGCGTCTGCTAGTATAGAGATGATAATGATATAAAAAATATATATATATCACTACTGCAGGTATATATAATATAATGACGGACCTGCTGGACACTGTCAGCAGACTCCTAAACTACTAGTATGAAGAAGATAAAAAAAAAAAAACCACCACAGGTAGGTATACAATTATGGACGAGCACTGACGACACAGAGGTGTTATGCACACCAGTGCCTGCAGGAAAGTACTGGTGTCAGAACTGTTATGCACTCCAGTGTCTGCAGGAATGTACTGGTGTTTGAACTGTTATGCAAAACAGATGGACTCACAGACAAACTGGGGGATATGACATAATGTACACAGAAGGTGATAGGGTAACAAAATACACACAAAGTGAACAGAGAAGCCCAGAGGCTAAGGAACTGGGTATCTCCCTTGTATGAGAACTGCTCAGATGGAAAAGCAAGATGTTGTGTTTTAATACGTAGAGAACCCGAAATGCTGTTGCTAAGGGCAACAGCAAAACCCTAAAGGGTTACCAACGGGTGTGGCCGTAAACTCCTTGGTCAGAGATGGAATGATAGACACAAGGAGAATCTCCACAATCCTAATTCTCACTTGCAGTGCACAGGTTTTAGCTTACTGCCACTAAACTGACCCCTGACACCTAGCACAGTGAGACAGGATTAGACAGGCAAGTCTTAGAATACAGGCGCAAACTTGCTAAGTTCACAGAGTAGTAACAGAACCCCAGCAAGCTAAACGACTGACTCCAGTCTTACTGCTAGGTCTGGATTGGCAGAGTGTAATACCAAATCCCCAGGCCTATTTGCAGTAAGCAACAAACAAATACAAAGCTAGTACTGGCTAACTTTCATGAACTGACTAACCAACAAAGATTCAGCAGCATCTGCTTACCCTGAAAAGAGGCCTTATAAAGCAGGTGCTGTCCACGCCCCACTCAGACCTCACAGACTGTGAGCACAAAAACCAGCACCGGATCCCCTGCCGTGCACAGAGCCTATAACCACTGCACAGCAAAAGACCCGAACCGGAGTATCAGCTGCGCTCAGGTTACTCCACTAGCACTTGTCTCCCGTTTGCCATGACGACGTGGCAGCACAGGGCAGGAGACCCTAACAGTACCCCCCCTCTGACGAGGGGTCAAAGAACCCCTACCACCTGGTTTATCGGGGAACTGCGAGAAGAATGAGCGTATCAGTCTGGGGGCATGAAGATCACAACTGCGCACCCACGACCGCTCCTCCGGGCCATACCCCTTCCAGTGCACCAAAAATGACAGCCGACCCCGAACCACCTTGGAGTCAAGAATCCTTTCAACAACAAACTCCCTCTGGCCACGTATCAGAATAGGGGAAGGTCTTCCACTGGAAGAAGGATTACTAATCGCCCGTTTTAAAAGGGAACAATGAAATGTTTTATTGATACCCAAAGAACGGGGCAGATCTAACTGAAATGCCACCGGATTGATAACCCTGGTGATCTTATAAGGGCCGATGAACCGGGGCCCTAACTTATGAGATGGCTGTCTCAACTTCAAATTCTTGGTAGACAACCAGACGAAGTCTCCTAATTTGAAGCTGCAGGGTCTTTTCCGCTTATCAAAAACCCTTTTGGTCACTAATGACACAGACACAAGGGCTTTCTTCACTTTCCGCCAAATACCTCTAAGGACCGAAACCACAGAGGAACCACCAGGCGTGGAGTCCAGGGGGTCAAAAGAATTGGCCTTAGGATGATGCCCATACACACAAAGGAAGGGAGAGATCCCTGTAGCAGAGTGAGCCGCGTTGTTATAGGCAAACTCCGCCATGGACAGATGAGCAACCCAGTCAGTCTGACACTTGGAGACATAACACCTGAGGAACTGCTCCAAGGACTGGTTCACCCTTTCAGTCTGCCCATTAGACTGCGGATGGTAGCCTGACGACAAGCTGACAGAAATCTGGAGATCGGAACAAAATGCCCTCCAGAATTTGGCCACAAACTGGGATCCGCGGTCAGAGACCACATCAAGTGGCAACCCGTGGAGACGCACAACATGCAGCATAAATAATTCAGACAGGCGTCTGGCTGATGGCAGCCCAACCAGTGGAACGAAGTGCGCCATCTTCGAAAACCTGTCAACGACAACCCAGATGGCTGTCATCCCCGAGGATTTGGGCAAGTCCACCACAAAATCCATTGAAATGTGGGTCCATGGCTTAGATGGGATAGAGAGTGGATGTAATGGGCCAACAGGAACCCCTCTAGGAGTCTTATTTCGGGCACAGATGTCACATGCCCGAACCCACTGATCCACATCCTTAGCCACCGAGGGCCACCACACCGCCCTAGATAGCAACTCCCGAGTTCTGGCAATACCCGGGTGACCTGCCGACTTCTTGGCATGGAATTCCAGGAACACTCGCTGTCTTAACCTAGGAGGCACAAACAAAAGACCTACCGGAAGGTCTGGAGGAGCCTGCTCCTGTGCTCTAAGGACTAATGATAAGAGGTCCTGGGTAATGCCCACTTTAATACATGATGGGGAAACAATGGGCAACGGCTCCTCGGTGGTCTCCTGGATTGGAGCAAAACTCCGCGAGAGCGCATCAGCCTTGATGTTTTTTGACCCAGGGCGATATGTTATCAAAAAATTAAAGCGAGCAAAAAACAAAGCCCATCGTGCCTGCCTGGCATTGAGACGCTTCGCTGACTCTAAATATGCCAGATTCTTATGGTCAGTGAGAATTGAGACCACAAACTTAGCCCCCTCAAGCCAGTGTCTCCACTCCTCGAGTGCATCCTTAATAGCCAACAATTCCCGGTTACCCACGTCATAATTCATCTCGGCAGGCGAAAATTTACGGGAAAAGTAAGCACAGGGATGAAGGCGATTATCAGACACTCCCATCTGAGAAAGCACTGCCCCAATACCCATCTCAGAGGCATCCACCTCCACCACAAAAGGACGCTCTGGATCTGGGTGTCGCAGCACCTTGGCCGAAACAAATGCCCTTTTGAGACGGGCAAAAGCGGCTTTAGCCTCACAAGACCAGTGAGCAACATCCGCCCCTTTCTTAGTGAGTGCCACCAAGGGCGCCACTATAGACGAAAATCCAGCGATAAATCGTCTATAAAAATTTGCAAAGCCCAGGAAACGCTGAAGCGCCTTCAAACTAGTGGGCTGCACCCAATCCAGGACTGCCTGTACCTTGGAACCCTCCATTTGGAAACCTTCTGGGGAGATAATATATCCTAGAAATGCGATTTGCTGAACTTCAAATTCGCACTTCTCCAGCTTCGCCCCAAGCCGGTGGTCTCTGAGTTTCTGGAGGACTAAGCGTACATGCTTCCGATGTTCCTCCAGGGAATGGGAGAAGATTAGGATGTCATCTAAGTATACAACTAAGAATCTATCCAAATATTCCCTGAGCACATCATTCATGAAATCCTGGAAGACTGCCGGGGCATTACAGAGCCCAAAAGGCATCACCAAATATTCATAATGCCCTGAGTGGGTATTAAAGGCAGTCTTCCATTCATCCCCCTCTCTTATTCGGATTAGATTGTACGCACCGCGTAGGTCAATCTTAGAAAAAATGGTGGCAGTACGAAGCTGGTCAAACAAGACCGAAATGAGAGGCAGTGGGTATGAGTTTTTAATCGTGATACGGTTCAATTCCCTGAAGTCGATGCAGGGTCGCAACGAACCGTCCTTTTTACCCACGAAGAAGAACCCCGACCCAACTGGAGACTGTGAAGGTCTGATAAATCCCTTAGCCAAGTTCTCCTGAATGTACTCTGCCATAGCCTGAGTCTCAGGACGTGACAGGGAGTACAACCTGCTCTTGGGAAGCTTAGCATTTGGCAACAAATCAATGGCACAGTCATAGGGGCGATGGGGAGGTAGTACCTCTGCAACTTTTTTGGAGAACACGTCCGCAAAATCTGCATAACACCCTGGCAATCCTGGCAAACTTAGCTGCGAGAGCCTGACTGGAAGGCTCAAGCAACTCCTGAAACAATCAGTACCCCAACTAAGAATCTCCCCAGAGACCCAGTCAAATTGAGGATTGTGGGCCCTTAACCAGGGTAACCCCAACACCAATGGGGCAAAAGTACAGACAGTCACATAAAAGGACAATTTTTCAGAGTGTGTGGCTCCAATAAACAAAGAAATCTGGCTAGTGCAAGAGGTAATTTTACCTTGGGATAATGGTTCCCCGTTTAACCCACAAATCTCAATTTCCGATGCCAAGGGTACTAAGGGAACAGAGTGTTTCAAAGCGAATTGGCGGTCCATAAAAACCCCGTCAGCCCCACTGTCCACAAAGGCCTCAGTCTTGACAGTTTGACCGAGGATCTTCAAGGTCACCGGAATGATAAAAGTCTTCTTGGGAAATTCTGACTTCTGGCCTGACAGGATATTTCCCATCACCCTCAGGCCCTGAAGTTTTCCGGCTTTTCTGGGCATGATACTACCACATGACCTTTATTCCCACAGTACAAACACAACCCCTGCTGTCTCCTCCGCGTCTTCTCACGCGAGGAGAGGCGGGTAGCCCCAATCTGCATAGGCTCCTCAGAAAATTCCTCAGAGTCTGAGGTTCCCTTGGGAAGGAAGGAAATCTCAGTCTCCCTTTCAAGCCTACGCTCTCTCAGCCGCCTATCCACCCGGATGGATAACTGCATGAGCTGATCCAAGCTATCAGGCAAGGGATATTGTACCAGTTGGTCCTTTATCTGGTTAGAAAGACCTCTTCGGTACTGGTGTCTCAGGGCTGGGTCATTCCACTGGGTATCATGGGCCAACCTCCGAAACTCCGTACAGTAAACCTCAACTGGCCTTCGCCCTTGCTTAAGGATCGAAATCTGAGCCTCGGCTGAGGCCGTCTTGTCAGGGTCATCATACAACATGCCCAGTGCCGTAAAAAAAGCATCAACACTTTTAAGCGACGGACAGTCAGGCTGCAACCCATATGCCCAGACCTGTGGGTCTCCTTGTAGCAAGGAAATCACTATGCCCACCCGCTGAATCTCCGACCCAGAAGACTGAGGCCTAAGCCGGAAGTATAGCTTGCAGCTCTCCTTGAAACAAAAGAACTGCGAGCGATCTCCAGAAAAACGATCCGGGAGATTTACTTTCGGCTCTTTAACCCCTGCAGGTGCTGCTGCTGCGGGAGCTCCGCCAGCAGCCTGGGAGGTGTGCATTTTAATGGACAAATCATTAAATTGTCGAGTCAGGACCTGCACCTGATCGACCACCTGTTGCAACGTATTTTGAGGGGTATCCTCCATATTCCCACAAAATTTCAACAGGAGTATTAGGCTGCTGAATATGTTATGCACACCAGTGCCTGCAGGAAAGTACTGGTGTCAGAACTGTTATGCACTCCAGTGTCTGCAGGAATGTACTGGTGTTTGAACTGTTATGCAAAACAGATGGACTCACAGACAAACTGGGGGATATGACATAATGTACACAGAAGGTGATAGGGTAACAAAATACACACAAAGTGAACAGAGAAGCCCAGAGGCTAAGGAACTGGGTATCTCCCTTGTATGAGAACTGCTCAGATGGAAAAGCAAGATGTTGTGTTTTAATACGTAGAGAACCCGAAATGCTGTTGCTAAGGGCAACAGCAAAACCCTAAAGGGTTACCAACGGGTGTGGCCGTAAACTCCTTGGTCAGAGATGGAATGATAGACACAAGGAGAATCTCCACAATCCTAATTCTCACTTGCAGTGCACAGGTTTTAGCTTACCGCCACCAAACTGACCCCTGACACCTAGCACAGTGAGACAGGATTAGACAGGCAAGTCTTAGAATACAGGCGCAAACTTGCTAAGTTCACAGAGTAGTAACAGAACCCCAGCAAGCTAAACGACTGACTCCAGTCTTACTGCTAGGTCTGGATTGGCAGAGTGTAATACCAAATCGTCAGGCCTATTTGCAGTAAGCAACAAACAAATACAAAGCTACACAGTACTGGCTAACTTTCATGAACTGACTAACCAACAAAGATTCAGCAGCATCTGCTTACCCTGAAAAGAGGCCTTATAAAGCAGGTGCTGTCCACGCCCCACTCAGACCTCACAGACTGTGAGCACAAAAACCAGCACCGGATCCCCTGCCGTGCACAGAGCCTATAACCACTGCACAGCAAAAGACCCGAACCGGAGTATCAGCTGCGCTCAGGTTACTCCACTAGCACTTGTCTCCCGTTTGCCATGACGACGTGGCAGCACAGGGCAGGAGACCCTAACAAGAGGTAGCCACAGCCGTGGACTACCGTACTGCGTCTGCTAATATAGAGATGATAAAGATGATAGAGATGAACAAAAAAAATATAACACTACTGCAGGTAAATATTTATATAATATAATGAATGACGGACCTGCTGGACACTGTCAGCAGAATGCGTTTATAGAATAAAAAAAAAAAACACCACAGGAGTGTTTAACTTTTTCAGGCAGACAATATACTGGTGGTCACTGGTCAGTCACACTGGCAGCAAAAGTGTGCACTGTACTCCTGCTATAACTGCACCCCAGTCTCCCCCACAATTCAGCTGTGAGCATTGAGCACTCAGCACAGTCAAATATACATAGATGATATTATCATGCAGCACACTGAGGCTGAGCACAGATATGGTATGTGACTGTGTATCGTTTTTTTTCAGGCAGAGAACGGATTATATTAAATAATAAATAAAACTGGTGGTGGTCAGTCACTAGTAACTAACTATCAGCAAAACTCTGCACTCTGAGTACTCCTAATGCTCCCCAAAATTACTAAGTAATCAACTCAAGTGTCTCTATCTATTCTAACGGAGAGGACGCCAGCCACGTCCTCTCCCTATCAATCTCAATGCACGTGTGAAAATGGCGGCGACGCGTGGCTCCTTATATAGAATCCGAGTCTCGCGATAGAATACGAGCCTCGCGAGAATCCGACAGCGGGATGATGACGTTCGGGCGCGCTCGGGTTAGCCGAGCAAGGCGGGAAGATCCGAGTCTGCCTCGGACCCGTGTAAAAAGGCTGAAGTTCGGGGGGGTTCGGATTCCGAGGAACCGAACCCGCTCATCTCTAGTTTATACTGCTGTGCAGTAGGTCAGGAGAAAGTCATATGCCAGTCCTGCAGCACAAAGTTTGTAACATCCGCAGGCAGGGCCGTCTTTTTATATGGGCTCAATGGGCAGTTGCTCAAGGGACCCAGGAGTCAAAGGGTCCCAGGCTGATAGCTGAGGGTCCCCTTTTTCCAGGGGTACCAGATTTTTTTAAATTGGCCCTGGGGAACTGAAGATATCCAACTTCAAAGCAGTCGTCCCCATCCGAGCCTGTTAATTGCTCTTCCCAGACAGATTTCTTGGGTTCTGTCTGACTTACTGGCAGCTTGCCTCTATTATGCCCAGAACCAGAAATATCAGCCTTCCAGCAGCTGGCCCCTGCTCCAGCTCCACACTCCTGGTATGCAGTTTTATATTTTCATTGGTGGATTGCTCTGGCTCGTGAACTCTGATCCCCAAGTCCACAGTACCTCCTGAAAGGTGGGACTCTCTAGTCTCTAGCTAAAAATTCTATTTCCAGGATTGGAGAAATCTGCTGTCAAGCATGCTGCCCTCCCACTGGAAAATGATGAATATTAAGCCCACGCCACTATCCACCCCTACCACCCTGGAAGTCATGTACCGGGACCCCTTTATTCAGCCCAATGCCCGTTTCTACAGTTTATTGTTTTTCCTCCCGCCCTATCTCCACCATCTGTGCAGTAAAGGAGTAATTAGCAGAAATTACTGCTCCAGGTCCTACATGCTGAGCGGAAGATAGAACACCCCCTACTGCCCGCGGGACATCAACACAGCCGCTGATAGTACCCTCCAAACCTACTGATGGCAGATGGGTAGGGGCCCCAGTGCATTGTTATTCCCCAGGGGCCTACACTGTTGTTAAGATTGCCCTACCCGCACTGGTTACAAAATACTCAAAGTAGCATTACCCCCGTGTGTGGATCCCCACGCCGACTTTGTCTATATATTAAGTGTCGAAATCTCATACTGAACCCGCAAGCATCATGGCGTCTTGTACACATAGGGGTAATGGGAGTGTAAAGTACCAGTATTTACCCTGCACAGAAACAAAATAACCCACCAAATCTGACTCTCTGCAAATGTTATATCTGCCCCCCCTGCAGTGCACATGGTTTTGCTCAACTGCTAACAAATTTGCTGCTGCGATCAACTCTGTATTGCCCCCAAAGTGCTTTGAGCCTTAGTGATACTGCAAGTTCCCAGTGAACTGCATTCCTTAAAATTAAGTTCATACACCCAGCTTCTTCTTTTTGGAGGGTTTCTAAGGCACTGATGCAGAGTTAAATGCAAATTTGTTTGCAAGCTTATCTCAGCATTTTTGACAATGCATGCTCCAGAACCAAATGTACACCATTACCAGCAAGTAATCCAAGCATATGAATAGTGGTGACCCATACGGGCAATTTCACTTATTTAGTTCTGTGCAAGCAGTCTGGGAGCAATTACAGCCAACTTCAGTGCCAGAATGTTTAATATAATATTTACTCATTTTTATAGTAGGATTGATTCTTAAATTAAAAAAGCTGCCATTGTGGGCCCCAAAACAGATGCCAAGCGGCTATGCTTATCTCTATGATGAGAAAGGGTATCCATTATCAACCTCTAAGTTATGACAACTCTGTGTTGCTTTTATCTGCTTTCAGCACAAGGGACAAGGGAGAATACTGGCATGGCAGGTTTGCAGCATTGCTTATCTTTTCATTAGAGAAGTTGCTGCAGTCAGCCGCATTGCCTTTGCTAAGTTTTATTAAGAAAAATGGGTTTCATAAACCGAACAGGATAGGTTACAGGTAATATTCTGCATGCTCCAAGGAAAGTATAATTGCTGAATTGAAGTTGGAGCATTGCCTGTGATAGAGTAACTAACTCAGTGATACAACTTTCACATCGCACAAATAACCCGGTATCGACCTGGCATATTTTCGGGTCGGTGTGCAGTGTTAAAGGGCCACGGACGATTTTCAC
Source organism: Pseudophryne corroboree (assembly GCF_028390025.1). Classification (NCBI taxonomy): domain Eukaryota; kingdom Metazoa; phylum Chordata; class Amphibia; order Anura; family Myobatrachidae; genus Pseudophryne; species Pseudophryne corroboree. The sequence goes on from NC_086446.1 coordinate 406,763,655, forward strand.
TGGTCGCCTGACCCGGTTTTTCAACCCGGGAATAAAGCCGTGTTATTCCCAGGTTGAATACTGGGTCAGTGGCAGCGTGAACGGTTTCCCGGGTCGATGCAACCCGTTCACTACATAGGGAGAAGCGGCACGGAGATAAGCTCATCTCCCAGCTCTGCCCCCGCAGCTGGCTCCGCCCCTGCCCCCACCGCTATGGCAACCGACTCTGCAAATTGCCGAGTTGTTTAGCCTGCTGATAGGGTCCAATGACGGATCCCACCCGGGAAGGACCCGTTTCCAATTCCCAGGTGGGATCCGGCATTGGCGGTGTGAAAGGGGTATATATGGGGTGCTAAGCCTTCATGCCTTATACATTTCGCTGAGTCCTGTTAGACTGAATCTATAACGAAACACTATGTATTGTAGAATAAAACCAATAAGCTATTCGATTCAGTTTATGAAAATGAGGATGCGAAATTGGATTTCTATGTAAAAAGGTTAATAAAGGATACATACAGCACTTTCTCATCAGGGAGATGAGCATAATGATCTGGCATCTGTTTTGGGGACTCACTGGCAGATGTTATTTTGGAAGCATTGCTACATAGAAAATAGAAGGGTTTATGATATGCTTTTTGTTATAAAAAAAACTATAAAGATTTTAGTTATCTTACAGAAGCAAATAAGGTTATTAACATAAGTGAAAGAGAAAAGCTTATTTACATGTGTCAGTGATGTACAGTATGTCTTCAAAGGTTAATGCATGTGAAATGCATGCAAATAGCCGATTATTTCCATAATACCGTTGCCACTAGGGGTACCTTGTAATCCTTCACCACTTTTGTTCTATGTCAGTAAATATACTCTGAATCTCAGGATTTTATGTTAAAATATAGAAATACAGTTTATTGGTACATATAAGTAATGTTAACAAAACAGCATTCAGCCGCTGGGTTTTCCAGTTTAGTTAGAGGACTGAAATCACTGCGACTTTTTTTCTCGTACCATGAGAGCAAGTCTTTTTCCAAAATCGTTCATTTTATGAAAAATCACTGGCACATTAGTTTACATATAGCTTAATTAGTCTGTAATTGCTAACCTTCCAAAGCGGTGTCTTCTGCATCCAACGTCAGGAGCCTATCTTTTGCAGCTGCGTTGAGTATGTAGTTTTGTGTGTGTGTGTGTTTGCATATGAGTGTGTTACCCCACGTGCAGTGTCACCCCTTCCCCCTGGAGCCGGCCGCTGGGACCATTTGTTTTTTAAATTTGGATACTGCAGGTATCCGGAGCATGCATACCCGTGGTAATCCAAAATTGGGCACAAGGTACACAAGGTTTTTTCTACCTCGCTAAACCTCGCGCCCAGTTGAATTCTCCTCTATTTGTCATTCTGTTCCAAAAAAAAAAAGTCTGTGTACACTCAGAGATGTGAAAATTAACTGGGCCTTACCAGTGTTAATTTGAACAAAAAATTACATTTAGTCTTAGTCGCTTACTTAAAATTGTTGGTTTAAAGTCTTTTTCTTTTGCTTTGTTTTAGTTAGTATTTAGTCGGTGGGTCTCGTTTTAATTTTAGTCAATATTTTAGTCATAACATTGGCAAACAGTTTAATGATACTGTAATGGATTTTATTGAGAACATTTACCATTAATTGACTAACTTGATATGGGCGGGCAAGCGCCCTAGAATCTCGTTATTTAAATTACAACAACCTCTGCTTTTAGGTGGGATAAATCTCCTTGTGTTCAGGATTACACTCTTGCAGCCAATTATTGGTACACTCTGGTACACAATTTTGTCTATATGAGCTTCGATCGCTTTTAGTCCTGATTGTCCTTTGGCCGGTTTATTACACAGACCCCCCCCCTGTTGTTTTTCTTGGTCTCTGTTTCATCCACTCCTTTTTACCCCTGATTTCTAATACCGATCTTCAACGTTTTGAAACTGTCATAGTGGTCCGGTCTTGGCACCTCCAATGGGCTCCGGTTAGTACATCAATTCATGGACGAGGAGTACTTCTCTTGTTACCCCTTGTTCAGCTTAGGGCATGTTATCCTACTTACATTTCCCACTATTTGCCTACTTCCAGGTTATATTGAGAGCCTGTTATCCCGTCTTCACCTGCTGAAAAGTCTAGTCCTTTACATGCAGTGGTGAGGTATAGGTCAGTCAGGCTCCACTGCACTTCTTTACTTTATGATCACACTAGGAGAAAGCTGGATCTTTCCAAAGTTACTACTGGTTTGGCTAAGTGGAGGGACACCTTTCTGGATTTGGATTTAAAACTATTATTAAGTCCTGTACTACCCTCAATAAGCAACTGGTTTCCTCACCCTATGCGGAAATGCACTATAAAATATTACATAGGGTATATTTTACCCCCCACCTTCAGTATTCACCCACTGTCTCAGACAATTCTGTTTTAAATGCTCTTCCCCTGATGCTGACATTATTCATTGTATATGGGCGTGCCAGTCCATGGTTTATGGGTGGAGGTGCATTCCTTCATTAACAATAAACTGCAGATTCCCTATATGTCTTTGATGTTGTGGAATCATTCCCCCTGCACCCCCTACAGGATTTCTAAGGAAGTCCACTTGTTACTAGCTAGAATTGCAGCAGTAGCCAGAAAGACTATCTTATCTCAGTGGATTAAGGCAGACCCCATTTCTTTATCGCTGATAATGCCGAGACTTGCCTGTCTATATCATATGGACTGGGTGGAGTGCTCCTTAGATGTTGACTATGGCTCCCGTACTTGGCTACCTTATCGCCACTAACTAGGGAAATGGTCTGGAAGTCTGTATGTTTGACCACATGGACCACATGCATAGGATAGACATAAGGATGCCCTTTCAAAGAAATAAGGATCAACTAGGGTTTGAGGTAACAATATGGTTAAAAAAAAGGGGTAGACTAGAGGGGCCAAGTGGTTCTTATCTGCCATACAATTCTGTGTTTCTGTGTTCTAAATATAATACAGGTTGAGTATCCCTTATCCAAAATGCTTGGGTCCAGAAGTATTTTGGATATCGGATTTTTCTGTATTTTGGAATAACTGCATATAATAATGTGATATCATGTCGATGGGACCCAAATCTAGGCACAGAATGCATTTATGTTTCATATACACCTTATACACACAGTCTGAAGGTAATTGTAGCCAATTTTTTAAATAACTTTGTGCATTAAACAAAGTTTGTGTACATACAAATCATTTGTTTCATATACACATTATACAAGAAGCCAAAAGGTCATTTAATAGAATATTTTTAATAACATTTTGTATTAAAGTTTGTGTACATTGAGCCATCAGAAAACAAAGATTTCACTATCTCAGTCTCGCACAAAAAATTCTGTATTTCGGAATATTCTGTATTTCGGAATATTTGGATATGGGATACTCAACCTGTATGAAAGTACAGAGCTGTTGTGTTTTTGTCTCTTTTGCCCTATTTGTGTTCTCTATGTATTTCTCTGTTGGGCCATGCCGACCCTATACCATGTTTTTGGATGGATGCTGTATTTTTTTCTTGAATAAAAATATATATATAAAAAAAAAAAGGAAAAACCCTACTTCCAGTGTTAAGTTTGACAAGGATTTTAAGTTTGGTTTTAGTCTGTCTTTTTTTTTGCTCTGATTTATTAAGATTTAGTCAGTGATCCCCATTTTCATTTTAGTCTTATTTTAGTCCTGAAGTAAGCTATAGTCGATGTATATGTTTAGACAGAATTTTTGTCAACAAAATGAACACCGGGCCTCACACAAGAAACTGTGTGGCAAGCAGAAAATACTCCTACTAATGCATGCTTTTATGTTTGACTGGACACAAGTTAAAAATGAGAACCGCAACTGTATTGATGAACTGGGAATATCTGTATGTATTCACTTATTGTGTGACTGTGATAAGAATTTAATTGATTTTACAAAATAGCTAAATTTAACATGTATTTAAGGTTGTGCATGTCTGTCAATTTGTTAATCATACTGTACTGTATTTTCTTTTTACCAATTGATCTGACAGTTGATTGCCATTTTCTAAGTGGTTAAAACCCATTTATAATAAACTTGCATTCATCCATGATCTATTCATCTCAAAGTCCTTCAACCTCCTTCCCATTACAGAAAACCTGCCTTACCTCCTCTGACATTATGGGCGTAATTCAGACCTGATCGCTAGGCTGCGTTTTCGTACAGCCTGCGATCAGGTCTAAACTGCGCATGCGTATGCACCACAATGCGCAGGCGCGTTGCACGGGTACAAAGCAGATCGTTGCTCAGCGATGAGTTTGTGCGAAGAATCCATTTGCATGAGCGTTCGCAAGGAGATTGACAGGAAAAAGCCGTTTGTGGGTGTCAACTGACCGTTTTTTGGGAGTGGTTGGAAAAACGCAGGCGTTCCCAAGCGTTTCCAGGGAGGGTTCCTGACGTCAATTCCGGTCCCGGGCAGGCTGAAGTGATTGCAGCGGCTGAGTAAGTCCTGGGCTACTCAGAGACTGCACAAGATGTGTTTGTACAGCTCTACTACACATGCGTTCACACACTTGCAAAGTAAAAATACACTCCCCTATGGGCAGCGACTATGCGAACGCAGGTCTGCAAAAAAAACCTAGCGAGCGATCAGGTCTGAATTAGGCCGATATTCCCTGCAGTTCTCTTCTATGTGAGACTTTCTCATAGCCATACTAGCAGATCTGAAAATGTACAAGGTAGTGGAATTGCCTTCTTTCTTCAAGCTGTACCATCCCAGTCATAACCCTGAACGTGATCAGTATGGGATCCTGGCGGTCATAAGTCCGACACTGGAATCCCGACAGGCGGGACCCTGACGACGAGCGCATCGTGTCCCCTCATGGGCTTGCTGCACTCGCCACACATTATTCCCCCTTGGGTGGTGGCGTGGACCACCTCCCGTTTGGGGATTCCAGGAGCCGGTCGGGATTCCAACCGCCGGGATTACCTTGGCTGTCGGGATCCCGGCGTCTGTATCCTGACCGCCGGGATCCCGGCATCCGGGAAACTGACTGCTCGCCCCCTGCACCCTCCCTTATTTTCTGTTCCATTGAAGGCCATACTATTCACTTCACTGTTTTTAATCAATCTTCGAGCTGCTGCCATTTATTGCCGTCCAGGTTTCCAAATCCCTTCACAACTTTGCTGCCTGACTCATTTATTCCGAGTAGCACCCAAAAACCTCATGCAACAGCTGCTATTGGTGGCACTTGTGTACATCCGTGTGGCAACATGTGTAAGGGCAGAAGAGACCCCTACTTTTAGCACCTGTGCATGCTGTAATACTGATTGCTGCATCCTTATATGCAGCCATCGGTCGGTCACACAATCACCCTATGGCAGGTACAATTTATCCATCTTACCATGGCCTGCTGTGCTTGTGGCTGTGTGACTGTGCGCACAGCCGCTTTCACTGACACTTCCACTAAACTGACATTTTTGCGTGCACTACTGGCCACCTCCCAGTCATCGTCAAGGAACTCCCATCTCTTTTCAGGCGCACTTCTGATACCGTGTGTCCAATCACAACAGCACCTTTGTGCTTACCCTCTGTGTAACAATGCACCATAGGGGTTTTCAGACATTTTTGTGCTTGTACAGTTGGAAATAATCATTCAACTCGGATCCATTAGGTGATTTCAATATTCCTTGTAACAACACCTGTCTCTGCTGCCATTAAACTTCTTTCTGCTGCGGGGTACACTGGGCTCCACAAGGATGGACAATGGGGTGTAGAGTAGGATCTTGATCCGAGGCACCAACAGGCTCAAAGCTTTGACTGTTCCCAGAATGCACAGCGCCGCCTCCTCTATAACCCCGCCTCCCTGCACAGGAGCTCAGTTCTGTAGTTGGTGCTGCAGTAAGCAGGCACATAACAGAGGGGCTGCTCCAGGCAGCCCTAAGAAGAGCTTTTTTTGAAGAAAAAAGTGAAGACTTCAAGGGCAGCAGCGGTGGTAAATGTCAGAAGACATTCACTGCTGCAGCCCCAGCTCTCCCCAGCGGCGCTGTACACTCCCGAACCCTGGTTGCCGGGTAACTACAGCAGGAGGCTCCGGTTTTCTTCACGTCAGGCACACATGATGGGGGCTCTCCGGGATCGCGTGGCCGCACTTCGGGAGGTGGTGAGTGGGTCCAGCTTGCGGGACCCGGTCTTTATCGCGATCTGGAGCGGTCAGTGGGAGGCGGGCTGCGCGCGCAGGCGGTGGACACTGTGGCAGTACAGGCGATCCCACTAGATCACCAGGGCATGGGTGCAGGTCAGGTTTTCTCTCTAAACCATTTTCAGTAGCCCACAGTGGTTTTGCCAGCAGGGGGATAAGGCTTAGGCCTGAAGCCCCTCCCCCAGGGCGCCATTTCCCGCAAATGTTCCCGCCCTGGAGCTGTATATCTGTCTCTCCCTCACTCCCTGTCCGTATCTGGGCGCCATTATCCCTCAGCTTCACTGTTCCTGGGAATGCTTGGGCAAATCCTCCTCTGTAAAGCCGCCTGGTTCTCAGTGCTGTGACTTTACATGACACTTAAGTATTCTACCTGCCTTTTTAGACAGTGCTAGTTAAGAAAGAGTGCATTTAGTCAGGGTTTTCTAGTACAATTACCCTGTGATATACATCCAGTTCTTACTGTGCAGTGTTATATCTATTGACTATATAGCTATATATATAAGCTAGTCCAGTGCAGTATTATTGTTAGTAATAACCTCTGCATTGTACAAACTGTGACTATTTGTGTGTGCATTAGATAGCTGAGTGGTGTCCATTTCGTGTCTTTCACTCAACTTGCTATCCCTTTATTCTAGAACCTGAGGGGGCTTGGTGCGTCAGGTTTTATATTGATATAGGATTTTCACAAAGATATACTTTAATACGTATTTTTCTCTGTGATTTAGTCACCATATCTCTCTTTTATCTCTGCTAGTGCTGACTACACTGCGCATGGGTTTGGGTAAGAGGTATTGTGCTGCTGCCAATTGTACTGTGTTACCTGATACTGCAAGTTATATCATGTCTGCTTCTGAGGGTAACGGTTCTGGGGCTGAACACACTGCCGGTGTTGCTGAAGCCACAGATCCCTATGAGGGGAATATAGCAGCTGTGGGCTCTGGTTCTGGGGGCTCCTTGCCCCCCAGTGGGACTGTGGCAACGGAGGTACATAATGACCCACCGTGGGCCGCTTTTTCCACGCTTCTGCATACGCTAGTTCATAAACGAACATCCCCTATAGGACCCCCAATGCCGGTACAACCGTATGTGGTCCCTGCAGCTAACCCGCCGTGGGCGGACGATTTATCTGTTCAATTGAAGAAGTTGAACCAGTCCCTGACTACAAAAAAGTCTGACGCTCGCCTAAGTCCAAGGGGTCCTCTAAGCGAGTGCTTGTCTCCTCCCAATCCACTGCTGTCACTGACACCTCGTCTGATGAAGATGGCACTTACACTGACCCCACAGGTTCTGACTCAGATACTGCTGATGGGGAGGGTAGTTCACATGTGGATGTTCCTGATCTTTTGGAGGCTATTAAATGAATTCTACAGATTACGGATGATCCCGAGCCATCCGTCCCGCCTAAGAAACCAGATAGGTTCAAGCGTCAGAGGGTGGTTAAACAAGTTTTACCTCACTCTGATCGGGATCCGGTCTGAAGATCGACAGTGTCTAGGTCGACAATGTTTAGGTCGACCACTATAGGTCGACAGTCACTAGGTCGACATGGATGGAAGGTCGACAGGGTTTCTAGGTCGACATGTGCTAGGTCGACAGGTCTAAAGGTCGACATGAGTTTTTCACATTTTTTTTTTTTGTTTTACGGTTGGGACCTTGATGTTGTCTTACGGTTTCTCATGTCTTCCTGGTTTGAACCTTTGCGTAAGGTTGAGTTGAAGTTTCTCACCTGGAAGGTGGTTATGCTTTTGGCGCTGGCATCTGCCAGGCGGGTGTCGGAGTTGGCGGCTTTATCTCATAAGAGCCCGTACTTGATTTATCATTCGGATAGGGCGGAATTGAGGACTCGTCAACAATTTTTACCGAAGGTGGTTTCTTCATTTCACATTAACCAACCTATTGTGGTTCCGGTGGCTACGGAAACGGTGGCGATTCCGAAATCTCTAGATGTTGTAATAGCGTTGAAAATCTACGTCTCTAGGACAGCTGACAACAGGATTGGTCATCCCGCTTCAAAACAGACTATTGCACGCTGGATTTGTAGTACGATCCAGCAGGCTCATTCTTCGGTCGGACTACCGGTACCGAAGTCGGTAAAAGCCCATTCTACCAGGAAAGTGGGCTCATCTTGGGCGGCTGCTCGGGGCGTTTCAGCGTTACAACTTTGCCGAGCGGCTACTTGGTCGGGTTCTAACACGTTCGCTAAGTTCTATAAGTTTGATACCCTGGCCGATGAGGACCTGGCGTTTACTCAGTCGGTGCTGCAGAGTCGTCCGCACTCTCCCGCCCGTTCTGGAGCTTTGGTATAATCCCCATGGTCCTTTTGGAGTCCCCAGCTTCCTTTAGGACGTAAGAGAAAATAGGATTTTGGTACTTACCGATAAATCCTTTTCTCCTAGTCCGTAGAGGATGCTGGGCGCCCGTCCCTGTGCGGACTATTACTTGCAGTGTTTTTTTCTTGCTGGTTAATTTAGTTTATACACGGGTTGTGTATTGGTTTGTTGCAGCTTGTTGCTGGCATTAATGCATACTGTTATCTGGTTTGAGGTTATTCCGGTTGTACGGTATGTTTATGGTGTGGGCTGGTAGTTTGGTAGCCCATAGTTAAAACAAAAATCTTTCCTTGAAATGTCCGTCTCTCCTGGGCACAGTTCCTATAACTGGGGTCTGGAGGAGGGGCATAGAGTGAGGAGCCAGTTCACACCCAGATTAAGTCTTTTTAGTGTGCCCAAGCTCCTGCGGATCCCGTCTATACCCCCATGGTCCTTTTGGAGTCCCCAGCATCCTCTACGGACTAGGAGAAAAGGATTTATCGGTAAGTACCAAAATCCTATTTTTGCCTATGCAATTAGTGCTGTAAAAGTTTAAAACCAATAATGTGTAAAAATTCAAGTACTTCTTTTAAATATAACAATTTTCTGTATTTTCCAAATATGAACATAAATTCTCTTATTCATTTTCTGTATTGAAATAACATGTGAGAGCACCACAACAGACCAGTTAGGAATCTTCAGTCGTACAGTAAGTGTAGATGTGATTGAACTTTGCATCACCCATGCTTACATATGCTCAATGTGAAAACACACAAGATACAAGACTGCATCAGGGGTGGCACATCCTGCCGAGCCAGATGCCTGCTGTCAGTTTCCCGACAGCGACATCCTGCTCGCCAGAATGCCGACAGCGGGGCAAGCGCTCTGTGGCTCGCTGTGCTCGCCACAGGATCCGTTCTCTCTCTATGGGTGTCATAGACACCCACAAGTGGCATTAACCCGTGAGCCAGTATTCTGGCTGTCGGCTTTGTCTGTTGTCAGGATTCCGGCATCTGTATCCTGACCGCCTGGATCCTGACAGCTGGCAAATTGATTGCCTCCCCACCAAACATACTTGCCGCCTGCAAAAAGGGGGGTTCCACAACACTCTTATTTGTCCAAATTTACCTCACTCGTCACTTCTCCCCTTATTTACCTTATATACCTCACCCTGGTCCTCACCCCTTATGTTGTGTTTTTTTCTTTTATTATTCTGTGACTATAGGCACCATGACTTCTTTAAAAAAAGGCCTATTATAAGGGAATCCCCCTGGTAATATTCCACATTCTTGTTTGTGGTTTTCATTTGCTGAGCTGAACCAATGCTGTAAAGTCTACCTAGCATCAGCTAAGACTCCACACACTTTTCTGCTAAAAATCCTATAAGGACAGGAAAAACCACAACTAATATTCTCTGGGCTAGATGCATCATCGCTTGGAAAGTGATAAAATGGAGAGTGAAAAAGTACCAGCCAATCAGGTCCTAACTACCATGTCACAGGCTGTGTTTGAAAAATGGCAGTTAGGAGCTGATTGGCTGTTACTTTTTCACTCTCCATTTTATCACTTTCCAAGCGATGATACATCTGACCCACTCTCTTAAAGAGTAAACCACTCACTCCAACACATTAATGAGGCAATTCACAGAGAAACTCATCATGGTTTAACTTATCATGCAGGGGTCCCCTGGGTGGATATTGTCCCCTTACATACGGGGAAATCCATACAGCCCATAGAACAGTTAGGCTGCCTTTTGATTTACCCTGTCAGCTCTGGCAGGGAGATTTGGCGCCACTGAAGTCAGAGTGTGTCCGTCTCTGGCCAGCAACAGCCCTGGCCCGGGAAAAACCCCAGTAGTCCCCTAGGTCGCAGGGCAGAGTGGCCAGGGGGAGGGCTGTTGCTGGGGCCGGGGAGCAAGTCATCATGGAAGAGAGGGGAGGTGATGGAGCACCAGGACCCATAAAAAGAGGACCCCAGCGTGAGAAGGGGAACCCGGAGGATGGAAAGAACATACCCGAGGAGCACTGCCATGTAGTGGCCGAAGCTGTGCTGTGAAGCGCCCACCAGAGTGAAGGATCTGGGAGTCTGTGGAGCTGGGGGACCCGAAGCTGGAGGGTGGAGCCAGCGCACCAGCGGACACCGCCTGCAGCCATCGTGGAGGAGCGGGGAGCCGAGCAGCCAGGAGCTGATCACATCTGGAGGAGACATTACCCTTGCTTGCTGAGTAGCCACCCCGGCGGTTGCCTGCCAGAAGAGGATTCGTCAGTGTGAGCTGGAGGAAGAAGGAGCTAGAGGACCCCTGTGGACGGCGAGCCGGCTCCGCCGCTGCCTGACAGTGAAGAGGATCGTGGGGACGACTGGAGAACCTCCCAGGCCGCTGCTCCAAGAAGACACGGACCAGACAGTGGAGACCAAGAGCGCGCAGGCATCGCTGAGGAGGACCCTGGGTGAGAAGACCCCAGAAAGGACCCCTGGCTTCTGCGCTGGAGAAGGATGGCATGGACCGGAGCCTGCAGCAAGGAGTGAAGACCCCGGTGACCAGGAATAAGGACCCGTGGACAGCGCGGCTGCAGAGGGGAGGTTGACACAGAGAGGAGGACCCCTGGCGGAAGGACGGCACGCATCGGCGATGGGAGGACTGTGTGGACCAGAGCCTGCAAAAAGGAAATTGGCTGTTCAAGGGTGCATCCCCAGTGCAGTGCTTTGTACCCTGGGTGGTGCCGAAGACCGAGGCGATCGTAGGTGGAAGAAGCGCTGCAGCTAGTGGTGAGAGCCCTCTTTAACCCTTCCGCTGCCCAACTCTGCCTTGCTCCACCTTCCACTGCAAAGACTCTGTTATTGGGGAACATATTGTTAAAAAGGGGGTAGGCTCCCCTTTTAACTCCAGTGCTCCCTGTAACATACCTTCCGCTGCAAAGCTCTGCATTTGGGGACTTATAAATTAAGGGGTTTGGCTCCCCTCACTCTGTTGCCCTGTAGGTTAGTTAAATTAAGGGGGTAGACTCCCCTTATTTCCCAGTGCCCGCATTTTATTGTAATAGGGAGTATGCTCCCCTCATCTGCCCTGTGATTAACCCTTCCGCTGCCAAACTCTGCATTGGGGTACATATTATTAAAAAAAGGGGGTAGGTTCCCCTTCGTCCCTCAGTTCCGCAGTGCCACACATATCAAAAATGGGAGGTAGGCACCCCTTAATTACCCAGCGCCCCTGCATATGTATTGATAATAATGTGGTTTAATGAATGAGTATAGTGCTGGCAGGATAAATTTTTTTTTTTTTTTTAATGTTCAATGTATGTTAATACCAATGATTGCTCTCTCTTGTGGTTCTGCTACTGCTGGGGCATCATTGACTGTTTTATGCAAGCTCCGCCCAGCAGTGCCTGTTAAAGTTGTTATACCTGTGTGCTTATTACTATTACAAAGGCGTGTTATTATTGACTGTGTTATGCAAGCTCCGCCCAGCAGTGCCTATCAAAGCTAATATACCTGTGTGCTTATTACTATTACAAAGGCGGGTTATTATTGACTGTGTTATGCAAGCTCCGCCCAGCAGTGCCTATCAAAGCTAATATACCTGTGTGCTTATTACTATTACAAAGGCGGGTTATTATTGACTGTGTTATGCAAGCTCCGCCCAGCAGTGCCTATCAAAGCTAATATACCTGTGTGCTTATTACTATTACAAAGGCGGGTTATTATTGACTGTGTTATGCAAGCTCCGCCCAGCAGTGTCTCTTAAAGCTATTCTAAGAACAACGCCAGCTTGCTTACCTGTTCCTGCAACTCGCCTGCCTATTGTTATTGCTGGCTATAATAGACTGTGCTATTGGAAAGACAACGCCAGCTTGCTTACCTGTTCCCGCAACTCACCTGCATAATTGTATTGCTGGTTATACGAGACTGTGCTATTGTAAAGACAACGCCAGCTTGGTTACCTGTTCCCGCATCTCACCTGCCTATTGTTATTGCTGGTTATACGAAACTGTGCTACTGTAAAGACCGTGCCAGCTTGCTTACCTGTTCCCACAACTCACCTGCCTATTGTTATTACTGGTTATACGAGACTGTGCCATTTAAAGACAACGCCAGCTTATACCCAAGTTTTCTTTCCTGTTGTGTATGTAAACAAAGAGTTCTAAATGTAATTGTTACATATTCTGTCACCTTAAGCATATAAAAATAAAATGGAGTTTGATCCTGAGTTGTGTATTGTCATTGTGTCTGAGGGGTAAAGCAGGTCTGCCTCTCTGATCTTAACCGAACCAGGTTTATTTAAACCCCACATGTAATTTAAGTTCGGCACCGGATTTTTGGCCATTACACTCCTCCATGTTTGTTTCAATTCAAAACCTTCAGTCCTATTGTGATGTCTCTGAATGTACGTTGTATGTTTTAATATGTTTAGTCTGTCTACCAGTGACATGCGGTGAGGTGAGACAGAGCCTTTCTTGTCATACTGACGTATACACCAGAGTTTTGACTATATATAAAGTATATGAAAAATACAAAGATTGTATTAGAAATATCTTCTTTGTGTTATTCAAATCATTTTTATAATTAAAACTCTGGAGTAAAATGTCTGACAGGTGGGGCACTGCCTCACTTGCCTATCTTTTCCACACATTTCTTATCAAAACTCACCAACTTTCCAGCAGTATATACTGCTGCACCTGTGTATAATACTCATATGCACCCTTTGTCTCATATACTGTGTGAAAATCTGAGCCATTTACCTCACCACACCTCCCTGCTATCTACATATATTCAGATGTGTCAGGAATAATCGGCAGTAAAAAATTGATTTTATTGAAAGACGTAAAATCATATCAAAGCCTAATAACGTTGGAATGTTAATGTTAGAAAGCATTAAAACGTGGTTAATCAAAGTTTCTAATACACAACAATGTTTCACAGTATTGATATAATAATCAGGATTATATATTTTTCTTTAAAACATTAATGCAAAAAAAAAAAAACCCTAATAACAAAAAAGTTTGTTGTTTTTTTTTATACCGTTTTTTTTTTCCAACTCTGTTAATTAGTCACCCTTATGTACAATGTGCAGGACGGGCACCCACCTCTTGAGCCCCGTGGGAGGTTTCTCTTTTCAAATGCTAAGCATACTGTACATTAAAAAATTATCTAGGCAATCCGCATGATATTTGTGTATTGGCCAGATAGATGTACTGTGTATTGTATGTGGATGATCAATATGGAAATATCGATTGTTCAGACATGCCAAATCATCCATCATGTCCTTCTGATGCAATATTTTTTAAGTTGCTGGGTGACTGCATCTGGCAGTGTATTACATTGCCATGGCCAACCTACCAACATTTCCCCAGTTCCTTCATGTGGGAACAGAAATATCATGAGGCATACACTGGAGATATCGGCGTGTCTGCCCAAGATATCTGATGGGTGTCAGGCTGTCCGATAAAATGCCTGTCGGTCTGGTATGCATTTATTCTGACCTATATGCCCAGCTTTGGCAGCGTGTTCGAGCGAACGCGGCTTTACCTGCCGGTGCGGAGCAGTGTATCATCAATCCCCATTCCCCATAGTGAAATTTGGGTAATGCTATCATTATCCTTTTTTATTTTTTGTATTCTGAATATTAATTGAAATTGGATCGATTACAAGATACCTATTGATTAGATTTGCGTTTATTTTCTCATAAACTGTCTCCCACAGTAACCTGCGTTATTTTTGTTGCATTAATTTCAGAGCACATCACACACCTAGAAGTCTATATTGCAACTTTGGAAAAGCTCTCGCTAAATTGCCGGGACAATGGAGAGGAAGCTCTGAGTAACGCTTTCAATGCTTTTGCTGAGCTATCAAAGGAGCTGTTGCCACCGATAAAAAATGTGGTATGTTGTTATTTCAGGTTGAAGTTTCCCGTATTGCGTTGTACTAAAGTATTGAGTTTAGTTTACATTGTTTATGTTTACATAGTATTGCACTTCTCTTTAAAACGTGCCTAGTTAGTTACCGCTGGTCCATTTTAAAGAGGTTGACAATGAAAAAGCAAATTCTTAAAAATCTAATAGATAAATCAGTCTGTTTTATATTATTTTAAGGTTCTGCATACTCCTGTTAATTTGGGAGCACTTTCATGTATGTACTTTCCATTCTTTATACTTTATTGTAAGACCTTGTCCTGCACAATTACATCTTTTTTCTTTAGCAATCCTGCAGAGAATAGGGTCCTCATTACTGTGGATTTCCCACATGCTTTATAAAATGCCCATATTTGGTCATTTCTTCCCATTATAAAGAAGTACTGTATGTCCTCCTCCTGCTGTGGATGCATCTCTTCATACTATTCTTTGCGCCTGATTTATAAATCGCCCTCATTCTGTTAGAAAGTTAGTAGCAGAGCGTTTGACATGAATATGCATGTTTAAGTCTTCTTGTCCCACTTTTTTGTAATGAATACTGAGAATGATGTAAATAAACTCACTTGTGATGTCATTTTTTAATTTTTTTTTATACATGTTGATTTAAACTTGTTATTTTTCCAATAAAATTAGTCAAAACATAATGTTGTGCATACAGATGTGTCCTCACTTACTGTTTGTTCGTACGCCATGCGGTGCAAAACACCCAGCATGACTGAGATGCTCTACGATCTCAGTCATGAGATCTTAGTCATGAGATCTAAAGGGCCCTACAGACATGGCGATATGCCGCCGAGCTGCCCAACCGCCGATACGGCAGACGGGTGAGCTGGCGGCGGGGGGTCAGTGATGGGGGGAGTGAAGTTTCTTCACTCCCCCCGTCACCCGGCTCCACAGAAGTGCAGGCAAATATGGACGAGATCGTCCATATTGGCCTGCATGCACAGCCGACGGGGCACCAGCGATGAACGAGCGCGGGGCCGCGCATCGTTCATCGCTGTTGCCTCCACACTGCACAATATGAACGTTATCTCGTTCATTAATGAACGAGATCGTTCATATCTTGAAGTAAAATCGCCCAGTGTGTAGGGCCTATAAGTCTTGCATCGCAGCTAGGCTGCGACTTTAACCGCTCAGGTATTGAATTTACAGATTTTTTGCAGAGGAAACACAGCGGAACACGACTTGAGAAAAAGCTGCGACCGCTCAAATTAGAGCTCTTTTTACAAATTTTCACAGATGTACAAATGTCACGCATTAAATTGACTCGTGTATGCTAACCACACAGTTTTGCTACTTCTATGCGTTTTATTTCTTTATGCATTTTAAACAAGAAAGACATTCTGCAAGGCCTTGTCAACCAGGGCATAGTGCTCTGAGACTGGGGCTATTTGGCACAACTGAAGCAACCAGCAGTGGATCGTACCTGAATGGAGGAGGGGGGCTGCTGCTGGCCGTGCTGCCTAGTCCCTGCCACCTTTTCCCCACCACCGGCCAGTTCCTGGCACCTGCACAATGCAGCTGATAGGGGCCGTCGCATGCGCAGTAGTGGCGGCGATACTGTGCAAAACACCAGCTTCTATGGACTGCATCAGTTGCAGCCCATAGAAGACATCTAGGCAGAGAGTGTCTCCTACAGTAAGCCAGCACTTTGCTAAATGCAGCCCGGTCTGGCAATCCCAAAGGGAGGAAAAACCTCCCAATGGGACTGTCTGCCTGCGGGTGACTGACAGGTAGGACTTCCAATGGGAAGTCATTGCAAGTCACAGTGAAGCCAGTGCAGTCTCACAGACTCAATTTGAGTCACTGAGCTGAGGTGGCGGATTTTACTGGGGGGACTGCAGTCCTGCAGCCCATAGGTATAATCTGCCACTGGAAGCAACAGTAAGGACACATCTGAACAATAAAACACTGTTTAAGACCTCATTGCCAAACAACTACTGCAAAGCATATTTAGGGGGGAATTCAATTAGCCGTGATAATGCTGTAATTTACCTCAACTGGATTTTTTTGCGGATATCACCAAAAAAATTACTGCAAAAAGCGGCTTATCACAGGTTTGCTCGCTCCCGCGATTCACCCTATTCAATTGCAAACTTGCAAAAACAGGGTTATCCATACCCTCCAACATTTTACACACAAAAATCGGTACAAATTCAAAAAGGGGGCGTGGTCACGGGCAAAGAAGGCGTGGCCACGTCCCTTTTCCTATTCTTTCATTTGGAAGTTTGGAGAGCCAAAAATCGGTACAGACCATAAAAAAAAAAAGGTACTGTACCTGTTAAAAAGGTACAGCTGGAGGGTATGGGTTATCTTCAATAATTCTTGCCATGTAAACCAGAGAAAAGTGTAGGGAAAATCTGCCTGTACCCCACAAAAGCCATAGGAAAATAGCATTGAAGTCTATTAGTGGTCATAATAAAAAGGTTTGGGGTACTTTTTGTGTCAAATGTCTTTAATATGCATTTTTACCTAAAAAAAAAAAAAGTAACATAACAAAATAAAGCAAGTGTTTGTGCATTTTTGTGGGTGGAAAGGAAGAGGGGGGGGGGGGAGATTTCTTTATCTCAAGGGTTCTGAGCTAAATTCTGACATCTTTACCTTTTAAAATAGGGATTTTCCCCAAACTTTTCACACCTGTTTTATAGGTGATGAAGTTAAATTTGGTGTAAAGCTGTAGGGAATTATTGCTGACAATTGATTAGCTGCTTATTACGGGGCAGCTAATTGAATTCCTCCCATAGTGTATTGCAGTGTGTGTCCAGATTTCATCTCATTATGGGGGTAATTCAGATCTGGTCGCTGCTGTGCTTTTCGCACAGCAGGCGAACAGGTACTAAATGCGTATGCACCGCAGTGCGCACGCGCTTCGGACAACAACACAGGGCTTTGCTAGTCAGCGATGGGATGGTGCGAAAAATCCGTTCGCACGGGCATTTGCAAGGTGATTGACAGGAGGAAGCCGTGTGTGGGTGGTAACTGACCGTTTACTGGGAGTGTATGGAAAAACACAGGCATGCCCACGCGTTTTCAGGGAGGGTGTCTGACGTCCGCTCCGGCCCCGATCAGCCTAATGTGATCGCACTGTATAAGTAAGTCCTGGGCTGCGCATTGAGTGCACACACTGAATTTTAGCAGCTCAGCGTGCACATAGCATCACACAATTGCACGGCGAAAATACACTCCCCTTATAGGCGGCAAATATCTGAACGCAGGCCAGCAAAAAACCACAGCCCAGCAATCAGATCTGAAATACTTTTTGTGCTCTGATTTCATATTATTACCTGTGGTATTTATATTCAAAACAGAGAAAGAAGACAAGGCAAGGTCCAGGCATTTTCTAATAGTGTCATTTGACAACTTCTTACCCTTTTTAAAGGTAACCGTGCAGTTTTATGTGTGGCTGAGAGGTTTTGAAGAATTTTAGCAGAATGCTAAAGTAAATCCAGTTTTGACTACTGCATTGTATGCTTAATTTGCTGCGCTGAGTACATCAATTTCAATATATATGTGCGTCAATATTTTGCTAATTTCTAGAGGTCTTGGTTTATTTTTTGTTTGTTTTTTAAGGTTACTTTTTTTTAACGTAAATCACAAAATAAAAAAATGTTCTCTCCAAGATCTGTTTGGAATGGTTTTATCCTCAGCAGGACACACTTATGAAAGGATGCCAACCAAAAGGGATTCTGAGCCGCACCACAGCCATTTCATGCTGTTTAAGCGAGGCCCATAGTCACAATCTAAAAAGTGATAAGACAAATTAGCAGACCCTTTTTTAGGGAGATAGGGGTGATTAGTCTTGAAGATGATTTTTTGCATGAGCAGATGTATTCTGTAATGCGTTAGATGTATAATATAGTCACTGATGGCTTGCTGACAAGACTGTAACAGTATTTGTGAAAAATGATATGCATAATTTGTGTAGCAGTCTTTCATTTACATATTTGTCTCACACAGCTGCAGAGCTTTAATCACAACATTAATTACTTTCTAAACTCGCTGGTTAAAGGAGATCTGAAGGAGGTGAAAGGGGTGAGTTTCACTGACAAGTAATGTTGTGAGTCTTGTTCAGCTTGGTTATTGTGTGGAAAGTAGGGGTCTGAATAAGTGGTCTTTTAACAGTATACCAATCAAACACAGCGGAGACAATTATTTTGTGTATCGGGGTTATCTGTTGTGATAGCACGATGGGTTCTCCTGAACATTGGTTTACCTCACAAAATGGCGCTCTCCACTACACGTAGGTAAGGTATGTGCTTCAGAGTCATGATTCATTTTTTTTCTAACTAAAAATAAAGAGAACTGAGAGTTTTAAATGTTGGTAATCTGCTGCCTAATGAAGGTATTTAAGATTTTCAATTATTTAAGCAATGAAAAAAAGACTGCTGTACTTTTGATCACCAGATGCAAGGTTTTTGGATACTTTTTTATCCATATACCAGTAGTCCCTTCTCCCAACAACCATGGAATGGAAATGAACCAAGTAACTGGCACGGTCACATGGATTTCAATATGGTCATATCCCATGTGACCTTCTGCATCTGTCCTCATCTGCCGACATCACTGCCGAAAATGTGTTCTATAATGACAGGCAAAGGCACTCTGGAGCGCATGTGTGGATTACAAAAGTGCAAGGAGGAATACTTACTGTAGTTCCCCTGATCCCTAATCTCTACAAGTAGCTTTATTGGCCCTAGGGTAGGGGGTATTATACATATATATAGTGACACATGGAGGTGTACTACGCAATGAGGCCTGTGGGCACTGGTGAGTGAGAACCATGCCACTGGGTATCTACTACCACTGGGACAGGGAGGGATAATGCTGCTGGAAAACTATTGCTTATGGACTATCTAACGACAATGCTAGCGGTAGGGATTATTTTACAAATGGGGCATATTTTTTCAATAACATATTAAAATATGTTTTCCAAATTTACATTTTATTTAACAATTCTAAGCAATTAAAAAAACAAAAACATTGTTTGGCCAGTGAAGTCAGTCTGGAGTTTAATGTACATTCATTGCATCCCCAGGGTAAGTACTAATATGAGGGATTGATAAATGTACCGCACTGTACCATGAGGTAGTGGAAGAAGTGTTCTCCTGCACTTCATTTCAGTGATGGGAGTCAGAATTCAGTCACTGAACCACCAGGTTTCTTTACTAACAACCCAGAAGACTCCACAACTTGTAATATAATGGGCGGGATGTACTAAGCGGAAAATGCGGTAATCTCCCTGTTTACCGCATTTTCCTGATGTACTAACCCCCGGCCGGCAAGACAGCGCCGCGGTGGGGTACGCCAGCTTTAGCTGGCGTACGTCCATAGAAACCTATGGGCTTCTCTCCGCGGCGCTGTGTGAGGGATCCGATCGGATCCCTCCCAGCATGCCCTGCGGCCGCCCCCGTCACCCCGCGCATGCGCAGACTGACTCCTGGGGCCGAATCCCGGAAGTCAGGCTGCCGCTGTGCATCGCGGAGGACAGCTCTTATCGGAAGAGCTGTCCTCCGCAATGCTGATCGCATATGTTAGTACATATGCGATCAGCATCGTGGCGATGGGCGGCGATGTACATTAGTACATCCCGCCGAATGTGTAGTAATGTTTCTGCTGTTGCAGTGGGATCTCTACATAAGCGCAGTTCCTCTTATGATTCTGTATCCCTTTTCTACCCATTATCTGTGATCCCATTTTGATCAGAGCTGTGTTTTATGGTGTTACACTAATTTATGTCTTTTTGTAAAGAAGTTCAGTATGTGATCTTCAGTTAATACTAAGGTGTAACCACCACACACTTGCCACATCTGGTTTATGGGTATTTTACATTACTACTCCATGCTGCAGTTTGATCTTGCTTGGTACAGATAGATCCACAGTTACCTTGGCTTCTTCACCGCGCCTAGGCACACATTTACATAAACCATGTTGTTTATCTCTATTGTTCTCAGCTGCAATACAATACAGAGAACAATACAGCAGGGGATTAAGTCATTACAGCAGGGGATTAAGTCCGACTGCCCAGTCTCAGTTAAGCCTATTAAAGGCCAAGATAAAAATGGACCCATCTGTACATCCACCTTTGTCCATTCTTTCCTTCTTGTATTCTGTCTCTGTATCCGCATAATAGCACACTGCCCCAGTCATTAATGGCTCAGCACAGCTAGTGGACAGGTCACTGTCACCCACATTAATGTTATGAAGTACCCTGTTGTGGTGTATGTTGGGGTACTGTTTGGACACTGGGTTTGATTCAGAGACTGAATTGCAGAGCTGAGCATAAGCGACTTTGCAATTCCATCCATCAAAATGCAAATGCAGCAGGAGGTGTCTAAATGAACAACACCTCCTGCATTGCATTTGCGATCCGAGTACACCGTCCATCTGTCACGGTGGTTGCAGGTTCCTGGCAACTTGTGCGGCCAGTAATAAGGTGTGCAGCCATTAAGACCCTGGCCTCGTCCCTCATGGAAAATGGGGGGAAATTTCCGGGAATGATTGCCAGGAATGTCTCCTCTTCGCCTCCCAAACACTGCCGCTTGTCAGTCAAGCTGCGACAGGAAAACACAGCCGCTTGTCAGTCAAGCTGCGACTGGAAGACACAGCGAGCAGACTCGCAGATGGAGGGCCACAAATGTGCAGTCTTCCCACCATCGGAGATGTGTGTTACCATCAGGTTAGCATACATCTCTGAATCAGGCCCACTGTCCCTTAAAAACTGGTAGGCTTGGATAAGCAGACAGTAAATGATAGTCAATTGCACCATAGCACATTCATTATAAAGCCCATAAATGGGCTCCTAGCTACCAGAGTGATTTTTTAGTAAAATTGTAACTATATTTGTTTGTACTTCCTATTACTTTTCTTTAAATATTCATTTATTGCAGGATTTAAAGAAGCCTTTTGAAAAAGCTTGGAAGGATTATGAAAACAAGTTGTAAGTTGGAAAATGGAAGCATGTACTGTAATGTTCAGTTTTGCTTGCTCTACATCCATTGATTCTATTTCGTATGATTGGCATCAAACACTATTAGGGATGCCCCTTACACATTATTTTTTTGTACAACCAGAGGCTGATTCGACATGGTAGCTGGGGAAGGTGGTGAGGGCGATGGTGGTAGGAATGACTTGGTAAGAGTAGTAGTGACACATTGCAGCTGGGGAGGGGTGGTGATGGCGGTAGAGGGTACTGTAGGAAGGACTGGATGGTAGTAGTAGTACACACGGCAGCTGGGGAGGTGGTGGGGGTGATGGTGTCAGTAGTAGGAGTGCTGGGTAGGAGTAATAGTAGTGATACATGGCAGCAGGGGAGGTGACGGGGGAAGTAGTATGAGAGACTGGGAAGGGGTACTAGTAGGGATACCTGGGGTTAGCACAAGTATAAGGGACATACACAGGATAACAGGTTCTCCCTACCCCATTACGGCCCATTACTACCACAATACTTCCCGTGCTTGCTGTTCTCTCTCTATTCTCCCTGTATGCAAGTTCACCAACTCATTCATGCTAGGAGTAATGGCCCCCGTGCATCTGCGGCGCTGATCAGATCCGTCGGTCGGTAGCCAGCAATGATTGACGATTCGTCAGGGAATCCAAGAAAATTAAAACATGTTAAAAATGCAGATTTGCTTACTTAGAACTTCCCCCCCCCCCCCCCCCACCCCCCCCCCCCACCGCATGTGCTAATTGTCTGTCCCACGCTACCAGGTTCTGCCGACCCTGAGCTGATGGCAACAGGGAGGAAGGTGTCCCAAAATGACATTTGGGGGCAAGGGGGGTAGACAGCGGTGGCCGACTGTGCTGCCCCCAGCAGGTGGCTGCCTACTGGGAAATCCACCACTGTGTACATCCAGTGGGCTTATGGGGGGTAATTCTGAGTTGATCGCAGCAGGATTTTTGTTAACAGTTGGGCAAAACCATGTGCACTGCAGGGGAGGCAGATAACATGTGCAGAGAGAGTTAGATTTGGGTGTGGTGAGTTAAATCTGCAATCTAAATTGCAGTGTAAAAGTAAAGCAGCCAGTATTTACCCTGCACAGAAACAAAATAACCCACCCAAATCTAACTCTCTGTGCAAATGTTACATCTGCCTCCCCTGCAATGCACATGGTTTTGCCCAACTGCTAAAAAATTTCCTGCTGCGATCAACTTGGAATTACCCCCATGATGTAATATAAACAAATGTTAAAAAAATAAAATATACAGTATCTATGCACTATAGATTAAGGACTGTACAGTAACATTATCCTCAAATAATACACAAAGGGTGAAATCTAAACAACTGGAGTGTGCAGAAAATAAGTAACTGTCCTAAGTGAATGCATGTTTTATTAGTGCTAAAATTGAGAAGGAGAAGAGAGAGCTTGCAAAGCAGTATGGGATGGTGCGCAATGAGGTGGCAGGAGGCGAAATCGCTGAGGAGCTGGAGAAAGAGCGCAGGATGTTCCAACTCCAGATGTGTGAAGTAAGATCTTCTACTCCTCTTCCAGCATATACGTACTGTGTGCATCTTATTGGTTCCTGATTTTACCTGTTTACTTTTGTCAATAACAATATATACAGCCCCTTATGGCAGTACCCCCTAGTGGCGTCCCTGAGGGGCGGAATTCACAGATGTACAAACAAAATGTTGATAGCATTTATGTAATATAATCTTAATGTTATATCTAATGTTATTAGAATCAAAATGGAAACCTTTAGAAAAAGAAGTGTCTTATAGATAATTTCCCACTCTCCCAGAATTTCCGGGAGACTCACAAATTTGAGGGGTGTTCTCCCGGATTTACGAGAGAGTAGGCCAGCCTTCCGCATACTACCGACTTCCCAAGTGCAGTGGGCTTGATGATAGAACTCTGTAGAATCATATCATTGTAGCGTGATCTCTCACTTTACTATGCCCCAGAACTCGCACCTGGCTCCAGCGCACTCTCGGAAGAGGATCTTCAAAAGTCGATGATTCGATTTTTATGATTCACTGGTAGCAAGTCTTTAAGATTTACATTATTTGTTATTATATATTCTGTCCCATGAGATGACGGGGGTAATCTGTAGTAAAATACTGCAATATATAATTTATGGTGTCATACTTTTTGGGAAGTCATATGCTACACTAATGATTGACTGTCGCTTTACACTGCGTTAAAATGCTTTCATTTGCATTGAGTGGTGGCAGGGCCTGATTTTACAAACAATTGCATGCATAACTTTACTGGAAGATGGCAATTGTCGCAAAGTTGTATTCAATATAATTAGGAGGAAGATGTCAAAGTAAAAAGAGAGCACAATGTCCCAGCCAACAAATTGTAATACCACCACAATGAATGTACAGTATACAGTATATAAATACACTTGACACTGTCTTTAAACGGGTGGTCTTCAGTATGCCGGCGGTCGGGCTCCCGGCGACCAGCATACCGGCGCCGGCATACCGACACTTATTCTCCCTCGTGGGGGTCCACGACCCCCCTGGAGAGAGAATAAAATAGTGTAGCGCGCCACCGTGCCCGTAGCGTGGCGAGCGCAGCGAGCCCGCAAGGGGCTCATTTGCGCTCGCCACACTGTCTGTAAGCCGGCGGTCGGGCTCCCGGCGCTGGTATGCTGGTCGCCGGGAGCCGGACTGCCGGCATATCGTAGTGAACCCCTTTAAACTGCTTGTTGTATCCCTTAGCTAACAGATACAAGTAGAACATCACTTAGGGGTCTATTTACTAAGCCTTGGGTGAAGATAAAGTTGACGGAGATAAAGTACCAGCCAATCAGCTCCTGTCAGTTTTCAAACCCATCCTGTGACATGGCAGTTAAGAGCTGATTGGCTGGTATTTTATCTCCGTCCACTTTATCTCCACCCAAGGCTTAGTAAATAGACCCCTTAGTTGTGTCTGTGCATCCTCCACCTGGTGTTAATGTGACCGAAGATTCTGAAACTTGGCCAGCTCTCTCCCCAGTCTTGGTGCATTGCCTCCTGTACCAAAGTCTTTTTTTTTTAAAGAGCATAGAATTGTATCTAAACAGCTTTAACGTTTATTTTTCATTCTATTTTTAGTATCTGATAAAAGTGAATGAGATCAAAACCAAAAAAGGGGCAGATCTTTTGCAGAACCTCATCAAGCATTACACTTCCCAGTGCAAGTAAGATCCCAATATTTTTGATTCACAAGCCTCAAAGCCGTTCTCCATCCCTGATGTCATTGTCTGGATGTGTAAAGGAACTGATACAGATGTTAGATAAACTAACATTTCTAGTGACGTGCATGTCATTTGGCATATGAACCCACCTTTATGGTGACTAGGAACGGAGTATAGTTATAGGAGAAATTTACAGTCGTAGTTTGTTTTTGTTTTGTTTGTTTTTTTAAATGAGGAGGAATTTATATCTCATACAACTGTTTTAATGTGTTTCTTTTAAAACTTTAATAATAAGTAATCGCAGATTAACTTTCCATCTTCTGTGGTTTTCAACAAAACTGTTACCTCATGTAAGCAGAGTTAGTTACTTTTAGTGCCCTTGGATGTTATTCAGAAGTTCTATGCAATGCACAGAGCTAAGCTCTGTTTCCTGGTACATTAAAAATAATGTAATTACACCTGGTTGATGCAAAGGTTTAAAAAACAAACAAACAAACACGGAAGTACTGTAAACCAGAAACTGTGAGCAATAGGGAAAGTTGCAAGATACTAATACATTACAGTTGTCTGAAGGTGAAGTGTAAATCCCTTTATGGTCCCTTCACTTTAATGCTTTTACTGTACTCGTGCCAGAGAAACTTCCTGTGATTTGAGTTTTGCAAGTGTTCTATATAGCATTTATTCTCTGAATTTTACAGAAAATAAATCCTCCAATAAGCTCAGAAATATTGGTTAGCGAACTCGGGTGAGGAGTCACCCTAATAAATAAGACTGTAAACCCACATTTATGTAAAGTGTGTCCCTCAATCAGGGCCAAGATCTTTATGAAGAAGCTCTGGAGCTGTTAAATGTTTTTATTCAGTACTTCTACTTCTCTGAGCAATCCCTCACATGCATGCCGACAAGTGGTGATATGACCCCAGAATAATGACTTATTTGTAGCTTTCTGCAGGAATGTTTGCAAGCCACCGAAAAACTGAAATCCTACATTGAGGGTCTGACCACCGAACTGCAAATTGTGAGTATCCTTCTTCCATTCTGGTAATCTCAGTCAGAAAATCAGCGCCACTTTAGAGCAATTCTTGCAAATGGTGAAATAAAATCAATAAAGTTGTATTAATGGGAAACGCTTCATTCAGTTGATCATTATCATTGTGAATACAGACTAAATTAGTAATTCTACTTATTATATACACCTTTATTTAGCACCACCACCTCCTTTATTATTATTATTATTATTATTATTATTATTATTATCACTGGGAAAATAATTTGGTATACTGTAGATAAAGTCATAGGGTATAAAATCTAAACAAAAAATAAGCTTTTTGTACCGTAAAACTGCATTTGGATCTACAAGTGTAGCAGATGGGTGTACTAAGAATCACCAGCGCTCGGGATCCCGGCACCCACCATACTGGCGCCGGATTCCCGACCGCCGGAAATGCTGGCAGCGGGGCGAGTGCAAAAGAGCTCCTTGCAGGCTCGCTGCGCTCACCACGCTGTGGGCACGGTGGCACGCTATTTATTCTCCCTCCAGGGATGTCGTGGACACCCCAAGAGGGAGAGTAGTTGTTGGTATCCCTTGTAGTTGTTGGTATGCTGGTATGCAGAGCGCCGGGATCCCGACAGCTGGGATATGGAGTGCCTCCTGTAGCAGAGGCCTGTTCAACACCAATATGACCAGTAGTATAAGCACTTGGCAGGCTGAGCAGTTAGTGATGCTTCTCCTTTGTCAAGACCACTTCTATCCAATTCTTCCTAGAGAGTAATTGTGAGCTGCCACTTGAGAGATCAATAGAAAGTACAGAGGTTTCTGCTTTCCTGCTCTTATTTTTCAGTTTGGATAATGAGAAATATTTTATGAAAGGTCTCATATCTCGCTTAAGAATCTTCTTCTTTGCATCCCTGCAATAAAGTTGACTTGGAAATGGCAAATGCAAAATATATAGCTCCTGCAGTGCTACTCGTTGGCTGACCTGGAGCCAGATCATAGTTCCACACGTGTGTGGGTGGGTGTGTGTGTATGCATAACATACAGGGTCACCTCGAACATTGGGCTGAATAGGCAGCTGTCCAAGGATCCTAGTGGCCCGTGACCCAAGAACCCCTCCCCCCACCCCAAGCTCACAGCCACCGTTAGTCCAAGGGCAGCAGTGGGAGATCGCATTCATTGATGGGGCCACAATAAAACTAACATGCTTTAGCATGAAAAGTACATAGTTTAACATAATTTGTTTACAATTTAATTGTGTGGCACTGCTAAAAACAGAAACATGTGCGTACCGTTGGTGTGACCATCTCTTGCACCAGCACATTTTTCCCCCTCTTGCTATACATTTGCCTCCCGCACACACTGTAGCAAAATAGGGGGTCATTCTGACCTGATCGCACACTGCCATTCATTGCAGCGATCAGGTCAGAAGTGCGCATGCGCCGCCACCGCAGTGCGCCAGCGCATGGCTGTCGTTGTCTAGAGATCATTTCTGCCTGATTGACAGGCAGAGGCGGGAGGGGGCGGACTGTGGTGAGGGCGGGCCGCAGCAGCTGCGTGACGTCACACGCAGCCGCTGCGAGCCCGGCAGCGACGAGTAGCTCCTGGACAGCACGCAAAAGCTGCGCTGGCCGAGAGCTACTCCTGAAGTGCAAAAGCATCGCCGCTGTGCAATGCTTTTGTACTTCAGCGACAGGGCAGGGACTGACATGCGGAGCGGACTAGCCCTGTGCTGGGCGTCCCCTTGCATGTCAGTGTGGATAATCGTAGCTGTGCTAAATTCTATGCTAAATTTAGCACCACTACGATCAACTCTGAATCACCCCCATAATCTCTGTAAGTAACACCATCACACCTAATAACACATCCACCTGCACTATCACTGTACACTGTCTAATTCCCCCACTACTGTCAAGGCAGTTCCAACACGTACAGGCAATCTTGATTTTTCTTGAGAATGATTGCGCTGTGATCATGAAGCACAGTGTAATGTGAATGGTTTCAGGTGCATGGATGCAGTGAAAGGGGTCACATGCTAGTTTTAGAATTAACTGGAACAGTGAGCAGGAAAGCGATATAATGATTACCTTGTGCAGCGGCATCAGAACATTTTTAGGTTGGTGGACCAAGCTATACTGTAATTTCATATCTACAACCTTAAATCGTCCTCTCCTTATATATGCCACATATTTAATGAAATGTTTTCCCTATAAAACAGCAAAATAATACAGTGAGCATTTTAGTGACAGACATTTATTACAGAGTGCATTTTGTTACCGCCACACAGTATCATCTCCTCATTAAATAACACACAAATCATCTTCACTCCTTCATTGTAAAAATCCCATTCAACGAAATTAACCCTATTATAATCAACTTCCTCATCTCCATAATTAGCCCCACACACCATCAGAATTTCATTCATGTTCATAAACCGCCTCTCTACCTCCCTCAATATAATCAAAAGAAATCCTTAATCTTAATTTATTGCAATAAAAGCAGTAACCCCTTCATCTGAGCTCAACTACAGCACCCTCCACCCTCATAATAAACCCCCTCACAACTAACTCCTTTATACAACTTATTTTCCTCAACTATACCCATCCCCACCTCAACCAACCTGTAGTTGATCTGATTATTTTGTCTCTGATCTGTAGTCACTGAGGAGTTCTGCGTCTTCTCTGTTATGCTGTAGCCACTATGCGGTGATCGCGTGTGTGAGACCGGTTTCCACTGTAACAATAGGCTGCATGGGTCCTGAACTGCACAGAGGAGGACTCAGAGTAAAGTCCTTGACTTCATCCAACCACACTCCCCACCACCTTATGCACCTATCCTTGGCCCTTCTGTTGTTCTGATGCCCCTGATTATTATGGAGACTTAGGGGGCTCCTTGGCAAAGCACGGAGCGTGACAGCTCATCTAATTGGTTGCCAGGATGACTGTCAAAGTTATGTCTCTGCTGAGTTCTGCCCACGAGTGGAGTAATCCCATCCCCTTATCAGCACTGGATGAAGGAAAAAGAAAATACTATAGAAAAATAATTTTCATGAAGAAAAAAAAAACACCTTTTAAGGTGGTGGTTCTGTCTGGGGCTCCCCTCCAGCAGGCCACATATAGAGAGGCCTCTGGCCACAGTTTGTTCATGCCTGCTAGTACTGTATCAAGTATCTGGACTGCAGTTGCTTATATTTCAACAAAAACTGGAGAAATAGGTGTGTATATTTATGTATATATATACATACTAGGTGATTCATCGCTCCCTACGGGCGCTCTTCACACCGTCGTAAGGGGCTGCGCCCCCTTAACCCTTGCACACCCTTGTTGCGTGCAATATTTTTATTATATGGGAGTATTACCTCCAATCATAATTGTGTAAGTGGTTAAATATTGCACGGACAAAGAGCGTGCAATGGTTAAGGGGTCGAAGCCCTTTGCAATGAGGTGAACAGCGCACGCAGGGCCTGATGAATCACCTAGTAGGTGCTTTGGTTGGGGGAGTGGCAGGTGCGGGGAAGACGCGGATGGGATCCGGGGGTGCCGCTGGAGGGGGAGGGGAGGTTGCGGTTGTGCCGCAGGTGGGGGAGTGACTGGTGCGGTGGTGCCGCAGGTGGGAGTCCAGAGCCACCGCGGGTGGGTGAGGAGCAGTTGCGGGGGTGGGGGAGGGGCGAATGCGGCGGTGCGGCAGGAGAGGCGGGTGCGGGGTTGCCGCGGGTGTGGGAGGGGGTCTGGAGCTACCGCGGGTGCTGGATGGGGTGTGTGTGGGGGTGCCGCGGATGGGGCCTGGAGGTACTGTGAGTGAGGGAGGGACGGTTAATGCTTCTCCTGCTTCTCCTCCTGTCAGCAGCTAAGCTGCTGTCCTCCCTTTGGCAGTGGCTCTCCCGGAGACTCGCACAGCAGCCAGTCACTATTGTTAGCGCCGGTGTCCCAACGCACCGCATTACAGGGAAGAAGATGCACTCAATAAACTACAGCTAGGGCCGGAATGCTTCGGCGCTAAGGGCTGCTGGGAGCTGTAGTTTATTTAGTGTATCTACTTCCCTGTAATGCGGCGCATTGGGACACTGGTGCTAACAATAGTGACTGGCTGGCAGAACTGAGTGACTGGCTGAATCAATGTAAAAGGTGAGAGTGCTGTGCAGTGTCAGTGACACTGCACATAGGCCCGGCGCTAGCCGCTCAGCAAAGGGATGCAGTACAGGGGGCACCAGGAAGGAGAGGCGTTCTCCCTGCTCTGCATCCCTGTGCTGAGCTGCTGCTGCTATCCCTGCTGCTGCTGTCGGCTGCTGTCACACATGAGGCAGCGCCGGCAGCACAAAACCTTCTCTCCCCCTCGGCGCTGACAGCACAAAGCCTCCTCTCCCCTGTGTGACATTCAGTGGCCGGGCGGGAGCCAAAGGGGGCGGAGCTAGATGGGAATAAGCGGCGGCGCTAGACTGGACCATGCTGCTGCAGCAGGAGGATGAGCTGTTACAGCTTCGGCCAGCCAGACTTCATTAGGTAAGTATCTGGAAAGAGAGAGTGTGTGTGTGTGTGTGTGTGTGTGTGTGTGTGTGTGTGTGTATACAGTGTCTGTGTATACTGTATATATGTGTGACTGTGTATGTGTGTAATGTATGTACAGTATGTGTGTGTTTGTGTGTGTATATATATATATATATATGTGTGTGATTGCGGCATATTGTGTGTAAGCGTCACTGGTACAGTAGGCATTACGTGTGTAAGCGGCACTGGTACAGGGGGCATTGTGTGTAAGCGGCATTGCTTCAGGGGGCGTTACGTGTATAAGCGTCACTGCTACAGGGGGTGTTTCTTCTGTAAGCATCACTGGTACAGGGGGGCGTTACATGTGTAAGCATCACTGGTATAGGAGGGCGTTACATGTGTAAGCGGCACTGGTACAGGGGGCGTTACGTGTGTAAGCATCACTGGTACAGGAGGGCGTTACATGTGTAAGCGTCACTGGTACAGGGGGCGTTACGTGTGTAAGTATCACTGGTATTGGGGGCGTTACGTGTGTAAGCGTCACTGGTAAAGGGGGCGTTACGGGTGTAAGCGTCACTGCTACAGGGGGTGTTACTTGTGTATAGTCACTGGTACAGGGGGCGTTACATGTGTAAGCGTCACTGGTACAGGGGGCGTTACATGTGTAAGTGTCTCTACTACAGGGGGTATTATGTGCGCTGTGCCTTTGTAAAGTATGAGAGGGTGCAAAAGTATAGTTTGCAGGGGGGCACCGAACACCCTAGCACCAGCCCAGACTGCACACCCACTGCACTGCACAGCACTGTCACCTTTTACATTGATTCAGCGTCCAGACATTACCCTCCGCGATATCACCCACTCTGCCCGTTACATTAACCATCTCAGAGCTTCCAGGCTGGCAGGCCAGGTGCTGTGTTGCGGAGTCAGGGCCTCTGGGGATCTGGGCGCGGCTGTGGCTGGGAGGCACTTTTGTGACATCATGCGCATAGAAGGCTCCGGAGCTCAGAGAGTATGCGGCGCAGGGAGGGCTATGAAAGCCTTCCGCTGTGCAGCTTTCATACACATCTATGCCGGTGGCCGGAGCAGCTTTTGTTACACCTGCACCGTGGCTAGGGAGTGGGGATTGTTGATGCTGGAGGGGGCAGGCGGACTGGCAGCAGGACATAGGACGCTGCAGTAAAAGGATTTCCCCCCCCCTATCTGCAGCGCAGAGACTTGCTGCAGATGCAGTGGCATACCGTCCAGCTGCACCTTTTTGGCAGGTACAGTCCCTTTTTTTATGGTCTGTACCGATTTTTGACTCTCCAAGCTTCCATTGAAAGTATAGAAAAAGGGGCGTGGCCACGTGGCTGTACCCGTGGCCGCGCCCCCTTTTTGAATTTGCTTCAATTTCTGTGTGTAAATTGTTGGAGGGTATGTTGCTGCAGATGCAGTGGGACAATTTTGGGGTGTGGGGCTGGAGCTGCAGCTCCATCAGTCCCATTGCTAATCCTGCTCTGTGAAAACACAGCAGGCAAAGGGCAGAGCCTCCCATTGGATGTAACCTATCTGGGAGGGCATTTCTCGCCCAATCAGCTTTGGACTGAGTGTGATAGACCTGCCACTAACCCAATGAGAGATGCGTTATACACACAGGCACATAGTCACAGATCTGGGCTATTATATAGGATTGTTAGGGTCTCCTGCTCTGTGCTGCCACGTCGTCATGGCAACCGGGCGACAAGTGCTAGCGGAGTAACCTGAGCGTAGCTGATACTCCGGTTCGGGTCTTTTGCTGTGCAGTGGTTACAGGCTCTGTGCACGGCAGGGGATCCGGTGCTGGTTTTTGTGCTCACAGTCTGTGAGGTCTGAGTGGGGCGTGGACAGCACCTGCTATATAAACCCTCTTCTCAGGTTAGGCAGATGCTGCTGAATCTTTGTTGGTTAGTCAGTTCCTGAAAGCTAGCTAGTACTGTGTAAACTTTGTATTTGTTTGTTGCTTACTGCAAATAGGCCTTGGGATTTGGTATTACACTCTGCCAATCCAGACCTAGCAGTAAGACTGGAGTCAGTCGTTTAACCTGCTGGGGTTCTTTTGCTACTCTGTGAACCTAGCAAGTTTGCGGCTGTATTCTCAGACTTGCCTGCCAAAATCCTTTCTCACTGTGCAAGGTGTTCAGGTGTCAGTTTAGTGGCAGTAAGCTGAACCAGTGCACTGCAAGTGAGGACTAGGATTGTGGAGACTCTCCTTGTGTCTATTATTCCATCTCTGACCAAGGAGTTTACTGCCACACCCGTTGGTAACCCTTTAGGGTTTTGCTGTTGCCCTTAGCAACAGCATTTCGGGTTCTCTACGTATTAAATCACTACATCTTGCTTCTTTCCATCTAAGCATTCCTAATATTAGGGAGACACCCAGTTTCTTAGCCTTTGGGCTTCTCTGTTCACTTTGTGTTTATTTTGTTACCCTATCACCTTCTGTGTATGTAATGTCATATTCCCCAGTCTGTCTGTGAGTTCATTTGTTTTGCATCCCTCACCGTTCAGACACCAGTACATTCCTGCTGGCACTGGTGTGCATAACATATTCAGCAGCCTAATACTCCTGTTGAAATTTTGTGGGAATATGGAGCATACCCCTCAAAATACTTTGCAACAGGTGGTCGATCAGGTGCAGGTCCTGACTCGACAATTTAATGATTTGTCCATTAAAATGCACACCTCACAGGCCGCTGGCGGAGCTCCCGCAGCAGCAGTACCTTCAGGGGTTAAGGAGCCGAAAGTAAATCTCCCGGATCGTTTTTCTGGAGATCGCTCGCAGTTCTTTTGTTTCAAGGAGAGCTGCAAGCTATATTTCCAGCTTAGGCCTCAGTCTTCTGGGTCGGAGATTCAGCGGGTGGGCATAGTGATTTCCTTGCTACAAGGAGACCCACAGGTCTGGGCATATGGGTTGCAGCCTGACTGTCCGTCGCTTAAAAGTGTTGATGCTTTTTTTACGGCATTGGGCATGTTGTATGATGACCCCGACAAGACGGCCTCAGCCGAGGCTCAGATTTCGATCCTTAAGCAAGGGCGAAGGCCAGTTGAGGTTTATTGTACGGAGTTTCGGAGGTTGGCCCATGATACCCAGTGGAATGACCCAGCCCTGAGACACCAGTACCGAAGAGGTCTTTCTAACCAGTTAAAAGACCAACTGGTACAATATCCCTTGCCTGATAGCTTGGATCAGCTCATGCAGTTATCCATTCGGGTGGCTAGACGGCTGAGAGAGCGCAGGCTTGAAAGGGAGACCGAGGTTTCCTTCTTTCCCAAGGGAACCTCAGACTCTGAGGAATTTTCCGAGGAGCCTATGCAGATTGGGGCTACCCGCCTCTCCTCGCGTGAGAAGACGCGGAGGAGACAGCAGGGGTTATGTTTGTACTGTGGGAATAAAGGTCATGTGGTAGTATCATGCCCAGAAAAGCCGGAAAACTTCAGGGCCTGAGGGTGATGGGAAATATCCTGTCAGGCCAGAAGTCAGAATTTCCCAAGAAGACTTTTATCATTCCGGTGACCTTGAAGATTCTCGGTCAAACTGTCAAGACTGAGGCCTTTGTGGACAGTGGGGCCGACGGGGTTTTTATGGACCGCCAATTCGCCCTGAAACACTCTGTTCCCTTAGTACCCTTGACATCGGAAATTGAGATTTGTGGGTTAAACGGGGAACCATTATCCCAGGGTAAAATTACCTCTTGCACTAGCCAGATTTCTTTGTCTATTGGAGCCACACACTCTGAAAAATTGTCCTTTTATGTGACTATCTGTACTTTTGCCCCATTGGTGTTGGGGTTACCCTGGTTAAGGGCCCACAATCCTCAATTTCACTGGGTCTCTGGGGAGATTCTTAGTTGGGGTACTGATTGTTTCAGGAGTTGCTTGAGCCTTCCAGTCAGGCTTTCGCAGCTAAGTTTGCCAGGATTGCCAGGATGTTATGCAGATTTTGCGTACGTGTTCTCCAAAAGAGTTGCAGAGGTACTACCTCTCCATCGCCCCTATGACTGTGCCATTGATTTGTTGCCGAATGCTAAGCTTCCCAAGAGCAGGTTGTACTCCCTGTCACGTCCTGAGACTCAGGCTATGGCAGAGTTCATTCAGGAGAACTTGGCTAAGGGATTTAT